>NW_022984777.1:569926-672435 GCF_010094145.1 Didymella exigua CBS 183.55 | reverse complement strand
ATAAACACATTGGTCTGGCATGGTTGCTGCGAGCTGCCGTCATGGCCATAGACACTCCTCACATAAACACATTGGTCTGGCATGGTTGCTGGAAGCTGCCGTCATGGCCATAAATCGCGTTCTCATTACCCCCCTAGACTCTATAGATATTACATGCATATATAACGCGCCTTTTGCGACGCTTGGTACAAGGCTGGAGACGGTGCTCGTAGAAGCGAAGTCGAGGCGAAACAGGCCTCGATGCAAAATGGTCTAGAGAACAACATGCGGCAAGAATGTAAAGAGTCCAACGCGCTTACGCATCAGCGGGCTTGCGGCCGACCATGAGGTACATGGGCGTGAAGAGCTTCTCGCGACCACCAGCGACCAGGCAGTCGGCGGCGAGCGCAAGGCTGTCTGCCGTCTTCTGGGTACCCCTGGGTGCCAGACCGATCGTCTCGAGAGCACCGACGAACCTGTGGACAAGACCACGGCCAACCTTGGTCATGCGAAGGATGGTGGGGATGTCGCCAATGGTGCTAATGTACTTGAGCTGGCCAGACAGAGGCCAGTACCAGGGGTAGGGGTCGTCGCGGTCAGCGAGATCCTCGTGGTGCTCCATGACGAACCCGGCAGCCTTCATGGCCGCAAGAGCAACCTCGATCTTCTCCATGTTGGAGATGCCATCACCGATCTCGATACCAAGACGGATCTCGCGGTGGTGGGGGTTGTCGTTGTCGTACTTGTCCGTCATCAGCCACTCGTACACACCGAAGACACCGCCAGGCTTCAGCACGCGGAAGATCTCGCTGTAGATGCCCTCTAGGGATGGGGCGTGGACAGTAGCCTCGATGGCGTAGACAGCGTCGAACGAGTTGTCAGGGAACGACATTTGCTGGTGATTTTGTCAGCGCCAGGGTCTCGAAGCCGCAGCGGCAGCACGTACCATGAAATCACCCTTGGTGAAGGACAGCTTGTCTGACAGGCCCTCCTTCTCGGCATATGCTGTGGCACGCTCGATCTGGTAGTCGTTGTTGTTGAGGCCGACAACATTGACGCCGGCAAACTTGACAATCTCACGGGCAGGGCCACCGACACCGCAGCCGACGTCCAGGACGCGCATGTTGTCCTGGAGTTGCATCTTGTGGGCAAGGTAGTGCTCGTGGCGGGCAATGGCGCGGTAGAAGGACTCGCCGTACGCATAACGGCAGAAGTGGAACGACTGTCCCCAGCCGTACTCGTACAGGTCGGTCGCCAGGTTGTAGTAGTGCCTGGTCAGGGTGGCGTACTCGTCTCGTCGTTCCTGCGCATGTCAGTTGCCGTCACCGCTACTTGGTCTCTCACGCGACGCACCTTTCGTGTCTCCTCGGTCTCGTCGGCGGCGGCCTTGTTGTCCCAGTGCTTGAAGTACTCGTCCACGGCAGCCTGCTGCGCACCCTTGTCCTTCTGCAGCATGGCAGCCATACCGCCGCGCGCCTTCGCCGAGGTGCCGTGCATGGCCTTGTTGAAGGCGGCATCACGGCTGTGGTCCTCCTGTTCAAGCGCAGTGGGAGACATGGTGGCGGCGGACGAAAGTAACTATTAGATATAGAAACGACGGGACTGTGTTGAAGCAGTGTCAATTGACGAGGTGGAAAGGCCAAAGAACCGGACGACCGTGTTTCTTATGCGAAATAGCGGTACAGGAGATTCCTACTCCCCCCTAACTCACCGCAGGTAGTAACAAATTACTAGCACCAAATGATCCCTGGCGGCGAGGGTTGGAGCCAATCACAGCAGCCTCTCTACGGCCGCGCTAGAGGGTGCCACCCTGACAAGCTAGAGATTCCTTGAGCCTTCCGCCGTCATTGCACCACCCCACGGAAACACCTTCACTGCTCCTGCGCCGCCCCACTTGCGCGTACTGCAACACTGCCGATTCGCCCGCAACCAAACCCGACAACAGTTCCTGGGTTGGCGTCTGGCGCAACATCGCGACGCCCACAACGGCACTGCCTCTGTCGCAACAGCAAGGCTCGACATAGTCGCTCAGGCGCAAGACCCACCCACACGAGCTCCACGGCTGGTCATACGCTCGCCGACTACACTTCTCGAGTCAAATCACCGCAGTCACCATGCCGCCCCAGATCAAGACCGATCTGAACCGCAGCGGGTGGGAGACGACCGACTTCCCGTCTGTCTGCGAGAAATGTCTGCCCGACAACCCGTACGTGCAGATGCTGAAGGAGGACCATGGCGCTGTAAGCATCGTCTCTCGCTGTCATCTCGTGCGCGTTTGCTGACACTGTACAGGAATGCAAGATCTGCACGCGACCCTTCACAATCTTCCGCTGGAAAGCCGACCGCACAGCGCGACAGAAGCGCACCAACATCTGCCTGACATGTGCGCGTCTGAAGAACTGCTGTCAGTGCTGCATGCTGGATCTTTCATTCGGGCTGCCCCTCGTCGTCCGTGATGCAGCGCTCAAGATGGTGGCGCCTGGGCCGCAGAGCGACATCAACCGACAATACTATGCGCAAGAGCACGAGAGAGAGATTGAAGAGGGAAGAGGAGCCATGGAGGCATACGAGAAGACAGATGAGAAAGCGCGCGACCTGCTGAGGCGACTGGCGCAAAGCGAACCCTACCACAAGAAGCAGCGACGTCTGGAAGCAGACGCCGAAGAAGGCGGGCAAAAGGCGCTTCCAGCACCGGGCACAGGCGGAGGTTCTGCATATGGGCATACAGGAGGTCCAATCAGGACACGCGATTCGAGAGGCGGCGCCAGCGCTGCGCGAGGAAGCATGCGGCCTGCAAGAGGCGGGCGCGCTGGAGGATTTTCAGCACAGCCCAACCCGCAGGATTGGCTGCCACCATCAGACCCGAATGTTGCGTCTCTTTTCGTTACCGGTGTCGAGGACGATCTGCCTGAACACGAGCTTCGGACCCACTTTGCACAGTACGGCCAGCTGCGATCGCTCGTGTGCTCCCATCGAGCTCATTGCGCGTACGTCAACTATGTGAAAAGGAAGGATGCAGAGACTGCGGCGGAGACATTGAAGGGCAAGGTGGTCATCAAAGGATGTCCCATGCGGGTTTCTTGGGGCAAGCCGAAACAACTGGACAGTTTGGACCAAAACATTAGGATGCAGTATGCGAAGGAGGGCAGACAAGCAGCTGGTCCAGCGCGACGAGCAGCGGCGCAGGCTGCACTCGAAGCACCCAAGCAGAACGACCTGGACAGCCTGGCTCTCGCGCCTCCACCATCAGATGATGCTGAAGCCAGCTATCCCAGTCTGGCAGGCAACTAGGGTGTATCATTATACAGCATTGGATCGGCGTTATGGACAGCATGGGTATCACATTGCGAGCTGAAGAAAAGTTTAAGCGGAGCAGCACTTTGTTCCCCCTAATGTACTCTTGCCCTTGTTTTTCTTGATGTCCTCGTTGTCTCCGCGCTCGGTGTGCTCGTGTATCCGGATCTCTGTGTGGCGTTAGCATGAGCTCCACTACCTCAATGCACCATGTGCCATACTGTAGTTGTCTCCCTCCGTGGCTTCTCCCTGGACGACGTTCTCTTTCAGGAACTTGGCCACTTCATTGGCATGTGTAATCGACTTCTGGAATTCCTCGGTTCCGGTCTGGAGGTGGCGATTGCTCTCGAAGTTCTTGCGGACCTCAATGCGCGCCGCGGAGAGGACGTTCGCATCTCCTAGCATGGCGTGAGTTGACGGCGTTTGGAGGATGACGCCACCGACAATGTACCTTGGAAAGCGATGCGCGCTGATCGCAGCAGATTCCTGTATGCTACAAGGGCCATTTCGCGGGACATTGGACTGAATCGTGGGTTGGAGTCGCAGCAGCAACGGCAGCGGCGAACCGCGAAGTCGCGGAAAGAAAGTACGGCACGTGACAGCGGAAATGCAGGGATCAATGTCGATCGCTGACGTCGCAGCAGCTCTCCACACGCGACGCATGTCTTGCTGGCAACTTTGAACACAACACGCCCCCGCCCTGGGCTGCAAACTCTACACATTTGCTTCCGCAACCATGGTGTCTCTGTGGCCGTGGAGGGCAAGTCACACGAACACATTTTACGATAGGTGCATGCTGACGGCAACAGGCGGGCGAAGATGCTGCCTCGTTTGAGAAAGCACTCTCAGCTCTCACCGCCAAAATCAACAGAGCTACCGCGGTCAATGACAAGCGTCGCCGAGCCTCGAGACGCGCTCGTGTGATGTGGACGCTGTACGCTGGATTCGCATACATTCTCGCAGCGTTGCTCCTCGTCCTGGTCACTGGTCGCCAGAATTGGGGAGTGGTGGAGGTCTCGGTTATAGCGGGCAGTCCTGTTGTGTAGGTCATCTTCGGTACCTTTGGAGCTGCCATTAATGTCGCGCAGCATCTACCTTGTCCGCTACGCGCTGACAAGCTACTTTGACTACCGTATCTCCAACACTACCGCCTACATCGCCAAGCTGAATAAGGAGCGCGATGCCACGATTAACAGACTGAAAGAAGCTACCAAGTACAACTCGACTCAGCAGCTGCTTGAGAAGTACGGTGCTTCACCCAAGCAGGAGATGCCGCAAACCGCGTCGAACAACAAGAAAGCGCAAGGCCCCCAGAGAGCGCCGCAACCACAAGGCCCACGCACAGGCATTGCGCCCCCGCCGACAGCGAACATACAGCGACCGCAAAACCAATCGCAAAACCCGTCGACACCGGAACGTGCACCTCCCGTCCCTGTATCGCCTCCGGGGCACCCGCAACTACCCTCGCCGAGCGCCGAGTTCGCACCGAACGCCTTCGGACCCGTCGACGCAACAAAGCAATACTCCTCCACGCCCGCGACCTCATTCACACAATCCCACTGGTACGACCGTATCCTCGATGCCCTCTTGGGCGAAGACGAGACCCAGCCCAAAAACCGCCTTGTTCTGATCTGCTCCGAATGCAGACTTGTGAACGGCCAAGCCCCGCCCGGCGCCCGCACGGTCGAAGACATCGGCAAGTGGAGATGTGGCGGATGCAAGGCTTGGAACGGCAAGGAGAAACCGCATGAGGAAGTCGCGAATTTAGTGCAGAACTGGGACGCTGAGCGTACGGCGAAGGCGCGAGAGATGGTGAGGGATGCGGAAGATGAGGACGAGGGTGAGGATGTCAACGAGGAGGACCTGCCGACGCAGAAGATGGTGGAGGTCAACGAAGAGGCGCCCCCTAGTAAATCGACTAGGAGTAAGACGAAGGGGAAGGGCAAGAAGTAAGGATCGGAATCAAAAGCATTGGACGGCGAACGGTGTGATGGGTGGTCTGCAGCGCATTTCAGCGGCATTTTATTCGTACTTGCAAGACTCTGTACGTCTAGAAATGGATGCACCGGTCTCTGTGTTTACTTTGCACCGCACACATCTCGAACTTGAAGTATCTCAACTGTTCCCCTGGGTAGAATCAGGTCTCAAATCGGCGACGCTCGTCCTTGAGGCGCTCCGGCTCGCGCCGCGGCTGGACACCTCAGCGTCAGCGCTGCTCTTGATCCCTGCCACGCAACATGAATCACTTGCATGAGAAACGCTGTACAACCGGTCCTGTCGATATTACTTCCGAACTCTCATCGATCAGTGTGGTGAAGTTGTCGCTCTTGGAGACGATGCTTTGCAATCTACTCCTGACAACCGTAGTGAGCTTTCTCCTCGGTGGCGTCAACAGGCCTCAGTAATGCTTTCACAGACATGGCGCTGATGGAACCACAGTCCCACGTTCCGCTGTCGCTCGCTGCGTCATAACCTCAGCAATGAACGGGAATCGGAAGGTAAAAACATTTACAGACGGAATGAGAGCTCGGTCTCGAAGTGCATCCCCTGTCATCATGGTCTGATACGCTCTCTGGATCCTACTTCAGTTCGAGATGCATGGGAGGCGTTCAAGGGGCCTTTCCCCAAGGTATCGAAGCGAAGAGCTCGAAAGTTGTCAGGGCGCAGTTTAGAACGGTGCTGCTGCTAGTTGTGGGAGCAGTATCTAAACTCTCCTCCCATGCGGTTTTGAGCAAAGATCTTCTGGCTGTAAGAGTAACCATGGAGGATAAGATGGACATGGGTATTTGGCTGAATTTGAAAGGATATATCTAAACCTTGGAGGCTTTTTTTGGTCATCCCCCTCTTTTTTCTTTCTAGCATGGGCGATAAACATCGATGAGATGGATGTAAGATTTGATGGATTCCAACCACGGCGCTCTTCGCGTCAATCGTAATCGTGGCTTATGTTGTCCAGGGGGGGATATCGAACCGGTGAGCTGCCTCAGCCCACTCTCCGGTATCAACAAGACCAATCGGCCTCGTAGCTCAGGAAACTCTCGGCTAACATCACTTCCAGGTTGACAGGCGCCCCGTGGATCAAAGGCTTCCTCAACATTCCGTTGTCGGCATTCTACATGCCGTGAACTTGGCAAACGTCCATGGCACATGTAGCCCCTTCATGGCCACCTTAAACGGCCGAGCTACTTGAGATACTCGATGTTTCACTCATGAGCATCTCGTGAGAAGACGAGCTATAGAAGAACCGCTTAGGCGTACTATGCCCCTTGCTCGTGAGCATTAAATCTTACCACGATAATTTGCCTTCGAGCCTGTGATCACCCGGAGCTTCCCCATAGCACCACTGTCCAATAGCTTCATCGATCTAGATAATTTCCCCCCAATTCGTCAAGGTACGCTCTCACCGCTGTATGTGCCACAAGATATATCCATGTAAGCCACAAATGCGGCGCAGCATCGATTGGCCGGGCCGCCTCCTTTAGGATCACCATGCAGATCATGTGATTACGCGACAGCGCGTGTGAGTCTCAGCCTGATCCCCAACTTTTTTCCCTCTCATGGTACCTCGCCCTCTTCATCTTCTAACTGCACTATATTCTTAGATACCGCCCCCATCCCGATCTTTTTCTTCGAGATATGTCGGACAACGTAAAAGTATACAAGAAAGCTTTGGTCTTCCTGTCAAGCGAGCATGTGCTCGTGAAACAACGTGACAGTCTTATCCAGCAAATCCGCGATGAGGGGCTGACTAAGACGCTTCTGATACTCTTTTCAAACGATACCAGAAAAAGCTCTGTTGTTACCTCACAGGTCATCAGCCAACTAAGAGCGGAAAATACAACGCCCTCGACTGCTAGCGTGGCGATAGCCAGTAATAAGAGGCGTAGTGATAGCCCCATGTCCATCGAAAGCGCTTGACCCGTGCTGACTTCTCCAAAGACCGACGCGTACCGTCCACCGATGGACAACGTAAAGTTCAACCCGAAGCGGTCATTCCCATACCCAATCGCACTCGCCGACCTCTACAACACGTTTCGCAGCTTCAGTCTCGCGCTGCCACTGTATCGTGGGAGGATGGCGAACTAGAGTCTGCAGCACTGAACTCGGCAGTCGTTGCGGAAGAGTCGTCAGAAGACGAATTGATGCACGATACACGGAAGCCTGCGAAGCCAACAGGGCCGCCAAAGGTGACGAATCCGTCGAAGCAAAGTAGCTCATCAGAGCCAACCCGGGCGTCGAAGAAATCAAGACTGTCACAGCCAGTCGTAGTTTCGAACGCTGCAGAACCAGCTTCCGAAACTACAACGGATCAGGTTGCGCAGCTTCCACCTGTCGAGTGGGTATTTTGGGTCCAAGTCAGTGAGGAAGTCGGATATTGGCGCCTTTTCTCCGAATTTCCCAACACTGCACAGGTTCTCTTCAAATGCAAATTCAGCACCGATTACCTCCAGAAGCCAGGCCACGTCGCTGACTACGCGCGCATGCTTCGCAGTCGAGAGACTTACCGGTACCGCGATGTGTGTGTGGGGAACGTGACGTATTGGCGCAGGAACGAGCCCAGCAAGCGGAAGATAGCAGAGGGTAATAAGGAGATGACATGTGATACTTGTCTAAATACGGGGCGGTTCTGCGCGAGGATGGTGAAGGTAGACGGCGTGGTGAAGTTGGGATTCTTTCCTGTTCCGGATGCTGCAAGGAACGGAGTTGGGTGGGAAAAGCTGTATTACTGGGCTGGAGAGAAGAAGGTGGCAAAGCCACAGCAGAGTTCGTACATGTGAGGCGGTATGCTCGCATGATCCATCTTGAACAAAGGAGATGCATGTGAAATAAGCGGAAAGACTCTGCCTGGTGCAAAGCTGGTACCCAAAAACCCTCCTGACATTGGAGACCACGTAGAGCCATTTGCTGGACAAATAGAAAATACCTTTGACTTGGGCTGCACATGAGAACTTTAAAACGCGCGCGTTGCTCTGCGCCATCTTCTTTTTTCAAGAAGGAAACATCTTCAACGTCGGTTGTCTGTTGTACGTCAGTGGACGGACAGCGATATCGGGCGGGTAAGACTCACGATCTACCTCTCGGGCTCGAGGACTTGGGAAACAGCAACGCAAGACCCTCCTCCCAATCCCGATCTCCAACGATATCAATGACCGGTCGGCCCGTCTCATCCACAGCCTGCAAATCCACCGGTCCACCGAGACTAACAAGAAGCCGCAGTATCTCAGTATCACTGTTCTCCACCGCTTGAAGAACGGGATTCCACCCGCGGTGCATATGATTGATATCCGCGCCCCTGCTCAACAGCATCTGTATGACTTCTGTGTCATGTCCGTCATAGCTTCTCAGCGCTTTCACAAGCGGCAGATGCTCGCCAGGTGCATTCGGATCCGCGCTCGCCTCGTCCAGCAAGTATCGCACGATACTCTTATGCCCCTCGCGGATCGCAGTTGTGAGTGGAGAAAACACGCCGCAGTTCTTATCCTCGACGCTCACGCCTGCGCCTAGCAGCAACTTGACGGACTCGAGCTGGCCTGCGTGCACAGCCATCTCTACGCAGCCGCGGAAGGCGCGAGGGTTGATGCCCGGGACAGCGAGAAGGCGTTTCAACACGATGGGGTTTCTGACTGCCATGCACAAGGGCCAGTCTTGGCCGCGGACAGCCGGGTTGGCGCCGTGATTCAGCAGGAGATCGACAAACTCCAGGCTGTTTTCGCGGATTGCGGTTGTGAGGGCTGTTTTGCCGCCTTCGGGGCAGCGGTCGTTGGGGTTGACGCCTTGGTCGAGCAAGTAGAGAAGAGCGTCTTTGTCCTTGTGGAAGACGGCGGTCTCGATAATGCCCTTGGGTGTGTGCAGGTCTGCACCTGCAGCTACTAGCTGCGGGAGGAAGTGTGTGCGTTTGTGGGTGATGCATTTGAAGGTTGGAAACTCGACGGCTTTGAAGTTGGGGTCGGCGCCGTGCTCAAGCAGGTATGTTACGATGTCGGCGCTGTTGTCGCGGATAGCAGACGCGAGAGGAGTGTAGGAGCCATCCTTGCGGACGTTTGGTGAGACGCCTGCGTCGATGAGAACCTTGACTGACTCCAGCTTCTTGAGACTGGCTGCGAGCTCCATGATACCAGGCGTACGCCTGTGGTCGGCTCCTCGCGACAACAGCAAAGCAAGCGCTTCAGGATGGTAGCATGATGGCCACAACGGGTGCTTGGGGCATGGCAGATTGGGGTTTGCTCCGTTGTCTAAAAGGGCTGCCATGACGTCTGTACGGCCAGCCTGTATAGCTTTGAACAGCGCTGTGGTACCCTCGCTGTCCTTGAAGTTGGCGTCGGCGCCATTTTTGAGCAATACTCTGGCACAGGCTACAGACGCAGCTTGTGTAGCGGCGAATAGTGGACTCATACCATCGCCATCAGAGCCATTCGCATCTGCCCCGTAGTGCATGAGGACGGAAGTCGTATCCGCATCTCTGTTATCGATAGCAATACGTAGTAGGCCAGCCTGAGTGACGCTGTCAAGCTTCACACCGCTCGCAAGCAGCTGCTCAACCACTCGGTACTGTCCCTGTCTGACAGCCATCACCACGCCCTCCTTCCCACCAAAGGTTCGCGGACTTCCTGAGCGATGCGTCGCTCTACTGTGTAAGGTAGGAGAGTCTATTTGTGCATGTGACATAAAGCTATCGTGTGGGTATCGCTGCTCTTGTACGCCGAGGTTGTGGCCTTGTTCCCTTAGTGGCATTCGTGCAGACCAAGCTGGTTCTTCGTAGGGCATCTGGTGGTTGTGGCTTTGTCTGTCGTATGTTCTTGCTGAGGCCGAGTGTATTGTGTCACGGACAGAGCCACCGGAGTGTACACTAGGCGCTCTCCATTCGTTGTGTGGGTATGCAACGTCTGGCGACATCCGAAGCTCCTCATGCCGCAGATCTATGTCGCTCAATGTAGGTCGCATCCCATTCGTGTTGGATAGATCGCTCGCTGTAGGCCGGAGGTCACTAAGAGATGGCCTACTGGTCAAACATGGAGGGGGAAGAAGTGTCTCTGACTGACTGTGACTACCCTTCGATGGAGGTAGCGGAGGTGGTGTGGAAGGAGGTGGTGCGGTGCGGCGAGGAGTTGGTGCGGTCGTTTTCTTTGGGTTGAGGCGCTCAAGAGCAGCAATGAGTCCGGCGTATCCAATGGCCATCGTCTCATCAGCGTGATCGTCCCCTATCGTCCATCGGAAGATCGCAGAGCTCATCTTGAGGGATTCGCTGCTTCTCAGGAGCGTCATTCGCACCTTGTCAACTTCAGAGTCGGCAAACATCATGCGCATACGCTTTCCTAGGCCGCCCTTGCCATTATCGTTGTCGATGAACTTCGCGACCATCTGTCCGAGAACGACGAACTCATCGTAGACATGGCGGAACCGAGTGTCCAGCTGTTGTGTGATCTCAACTGGGTAGGTCTTGCGCGTCTTAAACGACTCGTTGATCCCTGCTTCGATTGACCAGACCAAACGTGCCAAGTCGAGGAATGCTGTGGCTAATGGAAAGAATCCGCGTACCGGTTCTGTCGAGGAACTGAGATACTCGAGCATGCGGATAGAGACGGTGTTCCCTTGCGCGTTGACGCGCTTGCACAACTCGATGGTTGTCTCCTTTCGTGTGGGTGCCATGGCTATGCTGTAAAAATGGGGTATAAAAGAAGAGTATGGTGATGAAGAAGAAGACGAAGAAGACGAAGACGAAGAAGAAGAGGAAGAAGAAGATGATGATGATGATGATGATGATCAAGGGAGCTGAATGTTTCCGCCTAGAGTTGGGCAGCTTTTGTTCTTGTTCGTCACTCGACCCGTCTTGCATTTCCCTTGCCGTCCACTGTTGCTAGTCAAGGGCATTTAGAGCTAGAAGTTCAAATGCTTGCAGTGGTCTCATGGCGTCGGAAGCTTTATTGACAGGGAACACATCAAAAGCTTCCAGCGTCTCGTATCCCTCCTAGCGGCTGATTGAGATCTCCCAGATCTCAATTGAAATACAGCCAAGTCGGAGAATCAAATGTCGTCTGCTGGGATGATCGAGACCGGGACTCGAGCATCTGGTGTCGCGTGGTCGGCGAACATCTCACAAAGTCCATACAAGGCATTGACCGTGCGCGGAGCATCGTAACCACTCAATTACAAGCAAAGCTTATTGCAACTGCCCAACATGAGACGTCCCGGCGTATCTACGGTGCCTTCCTGGCATATGTGGATGTCACTTCGCTGGGGAGTTGAAAGAGCTGAGGTAGCATGCTAGATTCGAAATCATGATAGGCAAGGCTGGACCGTGGCAACCGTAGCGAGCCGATGCCGTTGCGATCTAGGCGAAAGTGGCACGATGTCGTACGACGAACTTGGTGGCGTCTTGCAAAAGTCGGTTGTCGCAAGCTCAAGGGCCCAAAGCCGCAAGCTTTTAATCTCCCACAGAGGCTAGTTAAGGCGCGCTGCAGAAGCTAGACCGACGTACGTATCCTGTTCATTCTGCCATTTGTTCGGTGAGGGCGAGAGGCATGAAAATAGGAGGCCTGGCGGACTTTCGGGGAGCGGGAGCGACAACCGATCCGAACTAACTGATCCGGTGGTGGCGCCAAAATCTCGCTCTCGCGTCCAAGGCAGAGTCACCAGCGAAACGAATTCTTGAAACGATCGCAGTTGTGACGATGCATCCTATCGACATGTCTATAATAAGGTATTCCCCACTCGGCGAAGTGCGTCGTCGATCTGGCGCATCCCTGAAGAGCGACAATAGCAAATCGGGCCCAGAAAGACACTGTCCGCAGGATGTTGATTTTTCAGGGACGTCTGGTACAGCTTCTTGTTCGAGCACAACTCAAGCTTGATGGGCTGCTGACAGCACTTTTGATCAGATCCAGTGTTGGCCCGCTGTCAGCCAAAAGCCGACGCTCATCCGTCTGAAGCTGTTATATAACTCCACCCAGTGCCCAAGGACTTGGTCTGTAGCATCTACAACTCCCGCCAACAAGAAAAAAGACGTTCGGACTCCAGCAACCAGTCCGTCTTTTTTCGTGGAGGAGAGCTGATCAGCATCGGAACACTGCACAGCCTGAAGCAGAATGTTCGGACGTGAAATGAAGCAACTCCAAGCAGTCGCCATGTTTCGTGCGCCGTGCGTGCATCTTAAGTAGGTACTTGGGGATGTGTGGACCATGGCGGATGTCGAGTATAGTGAGTAGAGCCCACATGCAACTACGCCATACGAATACGCCATACAAATACGCCATACAAATACGCCATACAACTACGCCATACAACTACGCCATACAACTACGCCATACGACTACGCCATACAACTACGCCATACGACTACGCCATACAACTACGCAACCACCTTCCCACGGAGATCCTCCTTGAAGCCATCGATACAGAATGTCTTCCAAACCGAATGGGCTTTTGACATCACACGCCGTCGGTACCGCGGATGCGGCATACGACCCCAAGGTGGCTGACGCACGGTTCCGCAAAGCAACAGCACAGTCGCACAACGATCACGGCCGACTCCTACAGACACGGTCGCTCCGGTCGTCGAAGCGCTCGACGGGCTTTGCAAGACAAATCCAATCGCGCCGACGTGGTAACCCGACGAGTGAGCGACATTTACCAGCGACCAATGTCCGCAGTCTCGCAATCGCGACTCATGGAATCTCTCTTTACTTTCCAAACCCACTCTACGCAGCAACGCCCCCCTCCATCTCAGCCAAAACCCCCGCCAGCCCTTCAACAACAACCTGATGATCATCCCACTGCTTCAACCCACTAACAACAACAACCGCAACCGGGCCCTCCACGCCGCTAACAAAAACCGGCACTCCACCGCCATGAATCGCATACTCGCCCGCCGACGCACCCAGCCCAAACTTTGCCCTGAACAAGTCCTCATCGCCGCCAAACTTGTTGTGCAGCCGCCACGTGCTAGCCTGCCACCGGATAACCGTGTTCCGCTTGCGGGCGACCCAGAAATCGTTGTCCAGCGCCGTGCCCGCGTGCGTGACGCAGTGGAACAGCACGTGCGGCGGCGTGCTGAGGGTGGAGATGTGCACGACGGCCGGTGCGTCAAAGGCCAGCAGGCGCGTGCGCAGCGCACATCCGAGCTGGAAGGCGACGGTGGCGTTCCAGTACGGGAGGGTGGATGCGCGTTCCTGCGCTGCGATGTCGTCGATGCCGCGCGGTGCTTCGCCGAGGGGCTTGAATGCGGGCGTGGAGGTGGCTGTTGTTGCCATTGTTGGAGTTGAATTTGCAGGACTGTGGTTTTGTTTTCTTTTTGGAAATAGCTGCGGACAGGGCGTCAGGTCTCTTTATACTATCGCGGCGGTGATGCACGTGTGCTCCGCAGTTTGTAGAGCGTGCGCGATCGCGGGACCCACAGGTTTGACTGTTGCGATTACCGAATTGGGACGTGTCTTTGGAAAAAGGCCCGATCTGCCGGCACCACCTTGCATCATTCTTTGACTTTGCAGCTCTCCTTTCCATCAACGCGTTTCTACCACCGTACGAACTTTAGCTCGCTCACCGGGCTTGGCGGTGTCGCTTGCGCTTTCGCCATCATGCTGTAATTTCATTTGTCCAGTCCTGGATCAATGGAGGCTCGGTTTGAGCGATGGCGGGTGTGTGACGCGTATTGCTCACTCGCGATGGAGAGAGAGGGAGGGGGAGAGAGAGGGAGGGGGAGAGATAGGTAGGGGGAGAGAGAGGTAGGGGGAGAGAGGGGAGAGAGAAAGAGGGAGAGAGGGGAGGAAGAGGTTTAGGGCTTGCTGCAGAGGGACTAGCATCGAGGCTCATGCCGCTGTTCACGGGTGTGCCGAGCGCGACCTGTGGGGAAAAAGTAGGTGTGAGAATATACACTAGGCGCTGCTACAAGAAACGCACAAACACGCACGACGCAATGCTGTGAGGCGTCTTCCTCTCGCGCCATAAACGCCGGTCTATGCAAAACAAAACAGCACCACCAAGACGACGACGCTAGCCCGGCCCCAGCACATCGCCGGCGCGGTTCAAATAATCGGCCGTCATCCTGATGGCGTCCTTGGCGCGCTTCCAGTCGAGCTTCTCGAGCGCGTCGCGTGCAAACGGGAACACGCTGCTCTCGCGCGCGTTGTGCAGCGACGGCGCGAAGACGACGTGCTTGAACTGTTGGCGGCCAGGCAACTAATCTCGTCGTTAGCACAATCCCGCTCGTCAGAACTAGGCAGAAACTCACGCCTCGCGGACTCGTGTCGGTGGGGCCCGTCGGCAGATCCAGCAGCAGCGTCTCAAACTGGCCCATCTTGGCGTTGTGGTTGATGCGCTGCATGGTGACGCTCGTCGTCTCGAAGCCGCCCGTGGCGTAGACCTGGTTGTACCAGAACGTCTCCCACTTGTGGAACTCGTCTGCTTTGGCTTTGAGGGCGCTCAGGCTCTGCACCAGCGGCTCAAACATGGCGATGTCGTAGTCGCCGCCCGCCTTCTCCGTGTCGTCGAGCAGCTTCTGGCCCTCTTGCTGCAGATGCGCGGCATAGTTTGTGATGCGGAGCGGTGCAATGGGCTCCTGGCTCAGCTCGAGGATGAGCAGGACCAGCAGCTGCGCGTGGAGCTGGTGGTAGAGAAACCCAGGGTCAATGTGCTGCGCGATCCAGTCAAACGTCTCGTAGCAGCTGCCGGCCATGGGGTTTGCGGGCGTGTCTTTGGCGCCGAAGCCAAAGTCGAGACTGGACGTGCCGGCGATGAACTGGAAGGGGGCCGAGTCGCGGTCCGCGGCCAGGTTGCCGACGCGCGAGCCCTGCGCGTCCCACAGCTCCTTGAGCGTCTTGTTGTCCATGCGCGGGTCGTTTAGGCGGTCCAGGATGCGGTGCCAGGCGTGCGTGAAGATGGGCGAGCCGTTGGCCCAGAGCTTGTCGCCGGTGACGGCGGCGTCAATGTTGATGTACGCGAGCGCGTTCTCGCGCAGCGAGTCGGCGTTGGCTTCGACGTGCTCGGTCGAGCCGGCGTGGTTGTACTCGCCGGCGTCCCAAGACGCAAACTCAATCGTGCGCATGGGCCGCCAGCCCTGGGCGCGCAGGTCGCCCAGCACGCGCACGACTTCGAGCATGATGGCGGTGCCGGAGCCAGGGTCCGCGGCACCGAAGCAGAACGAGTCGCGGTGGTTGCCGATGATGACCTTGTGGGCTGTGTCCTCGAGGCCGCGGATGGAGCCGAAGACGTTGGTGATGCGCTGCTGCTCGACTTCGTCTTGGTGGTTGGAGAGGTTCACTCGCGGCGACTTGTCAGGATGGCCGGAGAACCAGTTCACGTCTGGCACCGCGCCTTTCCAATCCTCGGGCAGCTTTTCGCCAATGCCGTCCAGAGACTGGAGCAGCTTCTGCCCGTCTTTCCACGACAGGGGCAAGCTGGGAATCCTGGGCAGACCCGGGTTCTTGTCCTTTGGCACGCGGTCCTGCTTCTTCGAGCTCGGCTTGCCCGGCGTGAGGGGGTCGCCCAGGATCATGTTGGACAGGGCGACCGAAGCACGTCTTAGGCTTGTCTCGGGGCGCCACTTGCCGTTTGGCCAGGTTGTGCCTCTTGTGAAACCGTCCTCGACGGGGTCCGAGTACACGAGCACGCCGACGACGCCCGCGTCCTGCGCCGCTTTGACCTTCATGGCCAGGTCCGGCTGTGTCCCGTACTCCCTGCACAGTGCCACGGCGCCCTGGACGTCGACGCCGCTGTCCCACAGCCTCTTGAAGTCCTTCGTGTCGCAGTAGTTGACGTAGATTAGCGGGCCCTGGACGCTTCCTGCCGCCGACAGGGCGTGGAAGGCCGGCGTCTGGGCGCGCGCCGGCTTGTACACGGACGGCTCCTCCAGGCTGGCCTTCCAGCCCTTGGCCTCGCCCTCGACCACCTCCACGCTACGGCCCGCCTTTTTCTGCGGGTAGTTCATATACACCCAGTACTCGTCGTGCGTGTACGTGTCCATGTGCGCGTCCTTGAACTTGCCCTCGATCCACTGCCCCTGGACGTAACTGCCCTCGGTGGCGGCCAGGTGGTCGAAGCTGGTCATGTACTCGAGCGTCTTCTCGATGCGCCAGCCCTCAATGTTCTTCTGGGCCTCGTGGCGCACCCACTCGGCGTTGAACTGGGCGCCGAACCCGCCGCCCATGGGCACGACCTCGCTCGCGACCAGCATGTACACGAGCGAGGCGATGACGAGCAGCCCGCACAGCCGCGCAATGACGCTCCACCCGGGCCTGTACTCGTCGGGGACGGTGGGCAGGCGATTGGCGACAAAGGCGACCGACGGGCGCAGGCCGTCGGTGACGCGCGCAAACGACGGGCGCAGGCGGCGGGGCCAGGCCAGGCGCGGCAGGTGCAGGCTCGACAGGCTGCTGGTGAGGCTCGACAGCCGCTTGGAGAAGCGGCCGCGCGCACGATTGCGGCGAGCGCGGCCGTCGTCGTCGGCGGACTCCGGGTCCAGAATGTCCATTTCCTCGAGGATCTGGCGCTGCTCGTCGTCGGCGCTCGAGCGCACGGGGCTGCCCAGCTCCGAGTCGCCATCGTCGACCGACTGCACGCTGGGCGGGTGGTAGTAGGCATTGCGGCGCGAGGGCCCGCTGGCCGGGACAGGCGCGTCTGGCGAGAGCAGGCCCTGCCGCTCGGCGTCGTCGCTGGCCTCGTCGGGCCCGCGGCGGGCGGTCCGTGTGTGGCGCGAGCTGGTCGCCTCTTCGTACGAGGGGATGGGCGGGCTCGCGGGGCGCTCGTAGACGTGCAGCGGCGCCTTTTCGTCGGGCATGGCGGCGGCGGCGGCGGCAGCAACAACAACAACAACGGCGACGGCAGCAACAACAGCGGCGGCGGACGGCGGGATGGGCGTGGGTATGCGGTCGGTATGCGGTGCAGCGCTACTGGCCAGACATGGCGGACGGGGAGCGCAAGCCGAGGGACGGCACGGGCGACGAGGATGGCACAGGCAAAAAAAAGGGAAGGCAAAGAAGGCAAGGCAAAAACGGGACAGCGCAGGAGAGGCGTGCGATGCGGCGTTGCGCGGTCGAGGGATGGACGGTTCAGATGCGGAGGGCTATCACGGCTCTCGGAAGTGAGCACTTGGTAAAGCTTGGGACCTGAAACGGCCTCGCCAACACTGGACACGCTCCACACGGCAATCCAGCTGCTGCGTTTCAGCATCCAGACGTTCAGCTCGTCACTATCGACGTCCCGAAACAGTGCTTGATGTCCAAGACTGTGTCCCTGCGTCCTCTTCACTCAACTGTCCAAGACTGTGTCCCTGCGTCCTCTTCACTCAACTGCTCAGGACTGTGTCCCTACATCTCTTCACTCAACTGCCCAAGACTGTGTCACTGCATCCTCTTCATTCAACTGCCCAAGACTACATGCCCTACATCTCTTCACTCAACTGCCCAAGACTGTGTCCCTGCATCCTCTTCATTCAAGCGCGCAAGACTACATGCCCTACATGCCTACATGCCTACATCGCCCGCCCGCCCGTGACCTTGATCGTCTCGCCGTTCACGTAGCTGAATAGCGGGCTTGCGACCGCCAGCACCGCGCTCGCCGCCTCGGTCGCCGTGCCGGGCCGCCTCAGAGGAATGTCCGCGTGCGCGTCCTGGCCGCCCGCAGCGCCCTTTGCAGCCTGCGGGATCCCCAGCGCCACCTTCTCGCCGTCCGGCAGCTGCACAAACGCGCCCTCCTCCTTGGCCGCCGTGAGCCGCGTGGCAATGTGCCCAAACGCGACCGTGTTTGCGCGCACGCCGAAACTCGGGCCCCATCTGGCGCCGTTAGCAAGTGTCTCGACTGCAGTGAGCCCGGGCAACTCACTCCTTGGCAATCGTCTTGGTGACGCCCGTCACGCCCGCCTTTGCGAGCGCGTAGTTGATCTGCCCCGCGTTTCCGTGCAGCCCGGACGTGCTGGAGATGTTGATGATGTTGCGGGGCTCGCCGTCCTTGACGCGAAAGTACGGCGCCGCGGCGCGCACAATCTTGAACGGCGCCGTCGCGTGCAGGTCGACAATGGTGTGCCATTGCTTGTCCGTCATCTTGTGAATCACCCCGTCCCACGTGTACCCTGCGTTGTTGACGATGATGTGGATTTTGCCGTTGCCAAACGCAGCCGCCCTGTCGATGAGCGTCTTGATGTACGCGTCGTCGAGCACGTCGCCCGCGACCGCGACCGCCTGCCCGCCGCTGGCCTTGATCGCCGCCACCACCGCCTCGGCCTTTTCTGTGCGCTGTTACTATGCTGGCCGTGCGACCGTGGGTGGGTGGGAACACGCACTGCCATCGACATCGGCAACCACGACCTTTGCGCCCTCGTTTGCAAACAGCCTCGCGCACTCGGCCCCAATTCCCTGGCCCGAGCCCGTGATGATCGCCACCTGGCCTGCCAACATGCCCGTGGGGTAGTTGAGGTGGCCAGCGATCTGGTCGACACGCTTCGAGGCGGACATGTCGAACTCTGGAGGTGTTGATGAAGACAGTGGAAAGAAGACGAGGCTTTGAAACACCGATGAAAAACACGAGATCGAAGACAGTTGTCAAGCCAGATCCAAGACAGTTGTCAAGCCAGATCGAAGACAGTAGCCAAGTCAGGCCTTTTAATGTAGAATCAACAAACGGAGCAGACGTCGCACCGCCTCACGTCGCTCACAAAGCGGAGTAGCCGAGAGCTGTGAAACCGAGGTACACGGATGGCTCCACCTTCCCGCTTCCATCGTAGCCTGGTGACATCGCCGCTAACGACGTCGCATCTTTTCGTTAGTATTGCGCCTCGGCAGCTTGATGACGAGTACCTGATGGAGGCTGCGTGCCAGACAAACGGCCTGGATGAATCGTTGAGGCTGCGCCAGATTGGGGATCCACGTCTACGCATACCGTACAGGCTCTGGAGTGCGAACAGGTCGAGAAACCACAACCACGCACTCCACCGTCTTCAAGCCCGCGCGCTCCCCCGTCTTCAAGCCCGCGCACTCCCCCTCCCCTTCTTCGCGTCCTCATAGTCCAGCACCTTCCTCCGTCTGTGATTCTGCGCCATCTTCCACCGCACATACAGCATAACCGCGTCCTTGATCCCCACAAACAGACACCCTCCCACCAAGCTCCGTCCCCACCTCGTCTGCAAGAAGCCCGTGGGCCGGCCCTTGCCGCCCTGCATCGCTCCTGCGCCTAACCATCCCCCGAGCCAGGACGTCGTCGTCACCCCTTTAGGCGGCGTGACCCAGGCTGTAGCCAGTGAAACCCGGAGGAGCTCGCCCATGGCCGCGGCTATCGAGGGGAACACAAGGGCGCCGAGAATCGTGTCTGCGAGCGACGTCGTGGAGAATGCAATGTTGTGCTCGCGACGGACGCGCTGGCGCCGGGGCTGCGCGGGGACGTTTGGCGCCGGGGCTGCTTCCTGCGCGGGCACCTGGGGTGCCTGTTCGTCGTTGTCGAGCGGTGGTGCGTTGAGAGGGTGTGCGGCCTCGGCCGGCTGTGCTGCTTCGACCATGTCGTGGTTGTGGTTGTGAGCGGCCCCGTTGTTCCAGTCGCCGAAGATGTCAAAGTCTACTTCCACCTCCAGGACTTCGTCTACATCGTGATCGTGGTCATGGTCGTGGTCATGGTCGTGGTCATGGTCGTGCTCGTGATCGTGCTCGTGCTCGTGCTCGTGCTCGTGATCGTGCTCATGTACCTCGCCAAGCTGGAACTCTAGGCCGCCTTCCTGCGCAGCGTCCTCGGTGCCAGCCCGAGGTTGAATCTCCTTCAGCCATCGCTGTTCCCGTGGGGCCCACACGCGGTCGTAGTATGCATTGTAGAAGCCTCGAAGATAGGGAAGAGCAGCGAAGGAGAACGCAGCGCTCGGAGGCCACTGCAGCTGCAGCATCTCGTCACCCGGCTGGCCTGAGCTGACGAAGAAGATGAGTGGAAGGAACGGGAGGAACGAGTCGGCCATTGTGGTCCTGCTTGCGACGAGGACGGCCGGTATCAGCGGTAAGCCAATGTCGAGTCTCCAGTGGTGGCGCAGGTGGTCGACCAGTCGTATCGCCAGCGATGACGGCAGGTCTGTCGGCGCCTGATACAGCGGCTGCAGTATCTGCACAGCGTCCTGTGTCCCGAAGATAGCATATACCGTTTGTGTTCCCGCAAGTGCCAGTGTCGAGTACAGCGCTGTACCCGTGACGAAGGCGAACCCAGGCAACAGCAGCGTGCCAGCCAACTTCTCTACCACGCGCACCGAGTCCACAATAACACTGCGCGGTCGCTCGACTCGGATTTCTGTTTTGCACTGCGGACACAGGATCTTGCCCTTCTTGCGCCCTGCTCGTCGCCCTGCTGTCGGTGCCTGCCGCAATTAGCCACTGCGTCGAGTTGATGAGGAGCTCACTCACCTCCATATCCGCTATCCAGTCCAACAAACACCTCTCGTGCGCAACCAGCGAGCACGTACACGGGCTCCTCCACTCTGAAGTTGTGCCATCGTCCTCTGTCTCGTCATTGAAGCAAATCCAGCACCTGCGCGGCTCCTCGTCTTCCTGTTGCTGCGGCGCAGTCGTGGTGCTCTGTCGCGGTGCTTCTGCCTGCTCGCCGTCGGTGTGCGCTTGCGGCGAGTTCAAAAGGAGTGTCTGGGAGTCGACTGACGCGGCAGAGAAACTGCTGCTGCGCGTGACATCTTCTTGCTGTGACGAAGATGCTTCGGCCGGCGGAGATGCTCTGCGCTGCGACGCGGGGCGCTGCTGGGGGAGAGACGCCATGGTGCAGTAGGGGAGGCGGCGTGTTTTGGGTAGGGGAGGTGAGAGAGCAGGACCTAGATGCGCATCGAAGAGAGCTTGCAGAGGTGAAGGCGTTTGTCAGTCAGGCCGTGTTGAACCGCGGCTTGCACGGCGCGTGTTGATGCTCTTGCCGACAAGGACGTCACCGTTTCCGAAAGCAAGCGGAGCCGAGTCGCGTGGTGTCACTCCCAGTCCACGGCTAGATCCGCGTGTGATGCATATGCGCGAACACCAACCGAGCATTGTACGTGTACTCGCCTACATCAGTGTAACCAGTCTGCATGAAAATCTACAAGTCGCCTTCTCAACTCCTGCAGTCTCTGCACGCTTCTCCGCTCCGCACTCTGTGTCCGCCTCCTCGCCCGCAAAAGGCAGGCTCGCCCATGCATCCACTCCCATGTCTTCCGGCGTGCCGACCTCCTTGTGGTGACCTCTCTGAGTCTTCTTCTTGACCATGAAATCCGTGAGTGCCATTCTCCTAGCAGGCAGAGCATCTTGCAGCGAAGACCACTGGCGCCTTACACGCTCTCTCATATGCCTCCTCTTTGCTGCCTCCATCCTCAGATACGCATCCGTTATACTACCAACGATGAAAGGCGGCGTTGGGCGGGGCGGCAGCGGGTGTAAAGGCGGCGTAGGTGGCGGCGTTGCCGGACGCTGGGGTAGCGATGCAGGGGCGGTTTGCTTGTCTGCATCTTTGGGTATGAACGCTGGCAAGAGCTGCGGTGAGGAGGCGTCAGGACCTGTCGATGGTGCGTTGTTTGGGATCGAAGATAGAGCTATCATACCTCCGTGCCATGGCGGTATTGAGAGCACCGATGGAGGCGCGAGATATCCCACATGCGGCATTGGGTAGTGGAGGTAGCTGCCTGTTGCGTATGCTTCTGGCATGAGACCAGGTGGTACGAACGGCACAAACTGCTGCTGCTGCATTAGGTAGTTGGGGAGATCTCTGAGCTGGCTTTGGAGATATTCTCGATGTCTTTGCGCCAGCACTTCGTCGCGCGCCTGGTCATACCCAGTGTTCTGGCCTCCATCCTTCGGTACGGTCCATTCCTCGTCATCTGCATCACTCAAGCTCTTGTAGTCGTAGTCAAAGCTGTCATTGCTGTCTGCACTCTCTGTCGTGAATTCCGTCGTCACCTCGTCTTCCTCGACTCTGACGACGCTGACGGGTAGGTTGTAGCCTGTGGGCCGGATCTCTTTGACTTGGAAGTCGTTCGTTGGCGCATATGACTGTATGGGCGCATCAGCTGGGTCAGGATTATCGCGCTGCTCGCTGGCGCAGATCTTGCATGCCCGCGCGCCTCGTCTACCCTTGAGGACCTCTGGCCAGGGGACTGGGAAGTCGTCCTCAATATAGTGGAAGTGCTGTGTGTCGAGATCACAGGGTCTTAGCGAGCAGTGATGGCTGCCCAAGTATTCGTGGTGATCACAGGTTGAGTGTCGAACAAAGTACTTGAGGCACATGGTGCAAAAGATGAGAAAGGCGGGGAAGAAGGTGCCTGGCGAGTTAGGGGGTATTGCGGGTTTTGCGCGTCCGTTTGACATCTGCACGCTCCCGTGAGTATGCAGCCTGCCGCTCGAGGTGAAAGTGACAAGGAGTTTGCTCCTATCGAAGTCCCCTATCTGCATTGTACGCTTTGAGATGAAGAGATTATAATGAGGTATTTTGCAATTTGGAAGCATTGTCCAGAAGCAAGGTTGCTTACAGTTGTGACTGCAGGTGAAGGTGCCTGTGCTGGCCGTTTGCTGCTGTCTCAACCTGGCGCAGTCCCGAAATTCTCCACACGCACACCAAAGCACCAGCCTGGGAATTTACGGAACAGTCCATCTCGATCTAACATGGCGCAAGACTACGTGGCGGCGCTGCTTGTGCTGTCTGGCGACCGAGACCGAACGGAAGCTCGCGCGAAGCTTTTGGATGCGATCGGCAAGGACGCTGTGGTCGAAGTGATCAACAACTGCTTGAAGCTCAGAGTCTCTGATGGTACTCTCACGTAGATAGCGTCAATGGCGCTTGATGACCGCGTAGCTCATTCGTCCAAGACAATCGCAGCGCAGCGTGACGACTCGTGCAGGTCACTGAGGTCAGTGGAAGAGCACACATCATTGTAAATAATCCAGCTAACGGGAGATACAAGGCAGGGCGACTGTTGCGAAACCCGTAAAGAAGACACCAGCCTCTCGAAACTCCTTCCTCACCGACAAAGGATTGGATCAAGAGGAGGAGGACTCCTCAATCATCGAGAATGACATTGACATCAACACTTCTTTCAAGGCTGCCGAAACTGCAAAAAAAAAAGCAAGCGAAGCTAGTTGCTGGGGACTTTGTCATTGGAAGAGAAAGTCTACCTCCACAGGCACGAGCAGCCCCTTAAAAAGGCGGTACCGGTCAAGGAGGTGGCAGTGTCCCTTATGCTGAGCGGAAGGACGAGGCCTAAAAAGAGCAAAACCACCGCCTTGCAAATATTCGCGAGAGTTAAGCCAGGTGTGATCAACACGCCGCGCATGAAGGGTACCGCGGTTGTGCTCAGGAAATGCAGCGGGAGTGCCAACGAAAGCGAATCGAGCATGTTCAAGGGGTCGAAGAAGAGATGGAAGTCAACGAAGGAAGTAGATGCCGCTTCTTAACGAGCCACAGACTGAAGGCCATCTGAAAATGTCGCGAATGACCGGACATGCAAGCGATATGTATGTTAGAAAGGGGGGGTGTCAGAGCATGCTAGTCAATACTCAACTAGAGTCTAGTATCGTGGAGCAGTTACATTCTAGGGATATGAACGTATGCCTTCTATTGTCTTTCTGACTCTTGCGGCTCATCTGACAGGCCTATCCGTCGAGCATGGCAAAGACGTTTGACGTCTGCGGTCTAGCCTGCTGTCGTTGTTCCTGTTTTTTCTTTTTTCTCTCTGCCTCTTTCGAGTGTTTCTTCTTTTTCTTATTCGAAACATGGTCTGTGGGTATACTTACACCGGAAGCTTTGTATATCTCCTCTACCATGCTCTTCAATTTCTCGTGTTGGACTAGGATCTTCCTCGTTTGACCTGGAACGGTGAATGTGTCCGCTATTGACGGCAAGTCTGACAACTCTTTCGCCATTTGTAGTGTGGCGTCCTCCGCACTGGTCTTTCCCTGAATAGCGTGTTGAACAGTAACAACCTGTTGAAGGATTCGCAGTGAGTATAGGACTGCCTGTAGCCGAGCCGTAAGATGTATAAACTCCCATGAGTTGTCGAAATCGCCATTCAAAACACGAAGTACTACAGAGACCGACGGTGTTGTCTTTGAGTCCAAGAGGACGATAGACAGCGCAAAGAGCGGCCACATCAGGGCTCGAGAGAGGTTTCTGTCTGACGCCCACTTCGAGACGCCGCTGATGTGCGCCATCATGTCTGTAGCTGAGACGTCCGGGGCTCGCATAGGGAGTTCCTGCACAGATATTCCTTGCGCCTTCCGCCTGTACTCGTGAACAGTTGAGGTCTTTGGTGCGAGGATCGAATATGCTAGCTCGCGATAGTCCTGGCCTGAGCTCCATGCAGAAGATTGATTAGGATCTTCAACCAGCAGCGGCAGGTATACTAATGGTCCTGGCGAGCTGTCCAGTACCTGATGAATAAACTCGGATATTCTCACATCCAGCTTCTGGAGCGGTATTGGTAGGCCGTCAACTTTCGAGACATGGCTCGGAACGGCAGTACGTCCAGCGTAGCGCCCGCTGAACTCGAGATAGGCGTCAGACGACAGGTCGAGATCCTTCGCATCGCGTAACAGATCATCTGATGTATGTGATGGTTCTCGTGTCATGGCGAACGCGAATTGAGCCAAATGCTGCAGCTGCATCCGTTGACGCATCTGTTCTGGGCAGTAAGACTTGAATCCTGTCGTGACATCGGCATCTTGAAAGAACACAATGAGCGTTTCGGCAGGGTAGCCGTAGAGCAGTAGATCCGTGTCGCTCGTAAAGATGATCGAGCGAGCATGATCCTTGGCATGCAGCGCACACCAGTCATCCGCCTCTCCTGGCTCGATGCGGGTCCGCGCTGCAAATGGGGTATCGAGCAATGCCTCTCTCAGTGATGGGGCCAGAAAAGCATGTAGTATAGACCCAAGGTAAGTCGGCACTGGGCAGGAGGAGATAGGATACTGGACTCGGTAGTTCCGTACTCTGTTATTGTTCTGCTCCAAACGATGTACTCGCTCGCTCCGCTTGGAAGAGGGTAAGGCTCCGTCGAAAACAATCTTCGTCCTGGTCACGCTCGTTAGCCATCTTTTCAGGAAACAATCAATTGACCCGCTTTAGCTCAACCCTGAATGATTGTCATAAGATAGGCAAGATGCAGTAGGCTGGCTCTTGAATAGCAGAGAAAGTCGGCCACAGGAGCAGAAAATGAGAGCATTCATCAGGATCGAGACACTCGCAGATTGCTACTGAACGCCTCCCAATTTTCGTGATCTCTGACCTGCATCCGGCTTCTTCTGCTACCTGAGAGACTAGGACTGTGACTGAACATGCGCCTTACCAGCGTGGTACGTTCTACTCGCTTGACGAAATGTGTGTCAAAGCGCTCTATATTGGAAGCAGTCGTGGTCACTCACACCTTGATGTTGGCAGCCTCGAGTGTATTAAGCCAGCGGATAGCTTCAGTGTTGACGTCTGCATAGGATGGTACTCTTGGTAAACCAGCGAGTGCCAGTTTATGTGCATGATAAGCAAGTGAGGGACCATCGACAATGGCCTGGTAACCTCCCAACTGTTGAGCAGAACGACACTCTGCGTACGGCTCAGACCTCCGTGCAAGTCCAGGAATGCCCATGGCGGTGACGAGTCCTGAGGGTAGTCACGGCAACGTGTGGTGAGTTCGGAAAAGCCACAAGCCTCAGGCACTAATTCTGCACAGGGATGTGCCAGTTGTGAGTGGTTCTTGAATTTTAGGCGAATCGATATTCCTCGTGTTGGGATGGAAAAAGTCGTCTGGGCTGCGGCGGATGGTGGAGAAGTCCGTGCGCTGCAGGCCAGGCCGAGCCAGATGTTGGAGAACGGCTAGACAGCCTCGAGCCTTGCCGTGAGATTGTCTTCGTGGACGGGTGTTGAGCACACGAAAACGAAAACGGTTGAGAAGTTTGACAGCTGTGGCGCTGGAGGGTGCGGATCTTTTCCCGCATAGCTCTAGTTGGTAGCTGCTGCTTTACTTCGTAGTGGGGTAGCGTCATTGCCCCTCAGGCGCCGCTCGAGCTCAAAACAGCCTGCGGTCGCTCAGCCACCGCTTCAATCCCTCCAATTCCCTTTGAATAAACACACAAAGCACTCAGACATCATGAGCGTTCAGACTGTCGAGCTTCAACCCTTCCAAGACCAGAAGCCCGGAACGTGAGTGCTCTATCTCTTTACACTTGTTCCCCATGACATGATCCAGCTTCAATTGAAGCTTCTGCCATTGCCAGCAGCAGATTCACATCCGTTCTTTGAATACATGCTAACGAGCATCAGCTCTGGTCTTCGCAAGAAGGTTAAGGTTTTCCAGAAGGAAAACTACTCCGAGTCCTTCATCGTCAGCATCCTCAAGTCGATCCCTGAAGGTGCTGATGGTGCCTTCCTTGTTATTGGAGGAGATGGCCGTTACTGGAACCCTGAGGTCACCCAGAAGATTGCAAAGATCAGTGCTGCCTACGGCGTGAAGAAGCTGTTGATCGGTCAAGACGGTATCCTCAGTACTCCCGCTGCCAGCCACATCATCAGGATCAGGAAGGCCACGGGCGGTATCTTGCTCACCGCCAGTCACAATCCCGGAGGTATGCACTTCTAGTGTCAGCTTGGAAGAGATGCCAACAGTACTGACCATTGTTGCAGGTCCCGACGAGGACTTCGGTATGAAGTACAACCTGGCCAACGGTGCCCCTGCCCCCGAGAGCGTTACCAACAAGATCTTCGAGACCTCCAAGACCCTCACCTCCTACAAGATCGCCGATATCCCCGATGTCGACCTCAGCACAATTGGAACACAGAAGTACGGTGACCTTGAGGTTGAGATCATTCATTCAACCACGGACTACCTTGAGATGCTCAAGGACATATTTGATTTCGACCTTATCAAGTCCTTCCTCAAGGAGCATTCTGACTTCAAGGTCCTCTTCGATGGACTGAGCGGTGTCACTGGCTCATATGGTGTCGACATCTTCGAGAAGGAGCTCGCTATTCCCAACAGCACACAGAACTGCGTCCCTCTGCCAGACTTCGGTGGCCACCACCCCGACCCCAACCTCGTCTACGCCAAGTCGCTGGTTGATGCTGTCGACAAGAACGGCGTCCATTTCGGTGCTGCCAGTGACGGTGACGGTGACCGCAACATGATCTACGGTGCGAAATCGTTCGTCTCACCCGGAGACAGCTTAGCCATCATTGCTCACCACGCTGAGCTCATTCCGTACTTCAAGAAGCAGGGCATTTACGGTTTGGCACGAAGCATGCCTACATCAGGCGCAATCGACCTTGTCGCAAAGAAGAAGGGTGTCGAGTGCTACGAGGTGCCTACCGGGTGGAAGTTCTTCTGCGGTCTTTTCGACTCTGATAAGATGAACATCTGTGGCGAGGAGAGCTTCGGAACTGGCTCCAACCACATCCGTGAGAAGGACGGTCTATGGGCAGTCGTCGCTTGGCTCAATATCATCGCTGGTGTTGGACAGCAGACTGGCACCACACCCAGCATTGCGTCGATCCAGAAGGACTTCTGGACGACCTACGGACGAACCTTCTTCACCCGCTACGATTACGAGGGCTGCGAGACCGAGGGCGCGAACAAAGTCACTGCTCACATGACAGAGTTGATCACCACCAAGAAGGACGACTTTGTTGGCTCCACCATCGCCGGCCGCAAGGTCGTCGAAGCTGATGACTTCTCCTACACCGACCTCGATGGCAGTATCAGCAAGAACCAGGGTATCTTCGTCAAGTTCGACGACGGCAGCCGCATTGTCGTTCGTCTGTCCGGTACCGGCAGCAGCGGTGCCACTATCCGTCTCTACATTGAGAAGCACACCAGCGACGAATCCACGTACGATCAAGATGCCCAGGACTTCCTGAAAGACAACGTCAAGCTGGCCACAGACCTTCTGAAGCTGCAGGAGTACATCGGCCGCACCGACCCTGACGTCAAGACCTAAGCAAATAATGCTTTTACGCGTGTATGAGCCATGAGACTTCTTCGAAATTAGCATAGCGAAAGACAATACCATTTAGTCCCAGCGGCCCGTTCGTGGCTGCTTACTTTCCAAATACCTTCAGTCCCGTGATGTGCACGCGCAACATTACCACAACATTACCACAACATTACCAGTGGTTTGTGCGTCATGACCCTGCGTAGTGTGGCTGAGGTGCGACGAGTTTTTCGAGCCTCCCGTCACGCCCACAAAGCCTCGTAGATTGCTGCCATGCCCACCGCCAAAGAAGAAGGTGGAGGTCAAGAAGGAGGCTTGCAGACGCATGGAGGTTGTTGACAGATTCGTTGTGTGATAACCATTAACGCCGTAAGAGGCAGTAAGAAGAAGAAGCCCGCAAATGAAGATGTTGTCCAATACGAGGATGAAGTTGAGGTCAAGAAGACGCCAAAGAGAAAGAAAGAGAAGGCTGGTCCGAATCTCGAGGACACGGGAAACCAGCCTCCAACACCAGCTAGGAAGAGAAGGAGACGCACGAAAGCGCAGATATTACAAGACATCTCCAATCCTGGGCCCGCGTCTACCACACAGAAGGTGGATAATAATGTCCTCGAGAAGAGGTTGCGGGCACGGGCCAGATGTCGACGTCACCCCCGCCGCTTGGTCGTCACAACAACACTGCGGACTGCACGGAATCGCCTTCAAGCACATTTTACCGTACCTTTAACCTCTCTGACCCCCACTTCGACACATAACACGACATACAATGGCTGAGAAAGAAGGATCTGCTGTTCCCCCGGCCGCGAAGGGTTCGTGGGGCAGCTTCCTCAAGGTATGGTGGAGATGCACATTCCATTCGCCGAGAGGACGCATGCTGACTTGGGGTAGTCGATCGCATCCTTCAACGGCGATCTCTCGACTATGACCGCGCCCGCGTTCATTCTCTCCACAACATCCCTCACCGAGTTCTCCTCCTACTGGACCGAACACCCCTCTGTATTCGTCGCACCCGCCGCCGAGAAGGATCCTGCCAGACGCGCTGCGCTCGTGCTAAAATGGTTTCTGAGCACGTTGAAGCAGCAATACGCCAGCCGAAGTGAGAAGCTGGGCAGCGAGAAGAAGCCCTTGAACCCCTTCCTGGGCGAGCTGTTCTTGGGCAAGTGGGAGGACCAGGCAGGTACCACACAGCTCGTCAGCGAGCAAGTCAGGTATGAAGTCCTTCAGACATCATCCGGGCCGCACTAATGCATACGGCGCAGCCATCACCCACCTGTCACTGCATACTCCATCTGGAACCAGCAGCATGGCGTCCGCCTGCAAGGGTACAATGCACAGAAGGCCTCCTTCTCGAGCACCATTAACGTCAAGGTCAGTACGACTGGCAATATCGCACCGGGGCCAAATCTAACATTCAGTAGCAAATCGGCCACGCCACTCTCCACATCGACGCATACGACGAGGACTACTTGATCACCCTTCCCTCGCTGCACATCGAAGGCCTCATCACAGGTTCCCCTTACGTCGAGCTGAACGGATCTTCCTACATCACCTCCTCGTCCGGATATACCGCCAAGATCGACTACAGCGGCAAGGGATGGGTCTCTGGCAAGAAGAACCGATTCTCTGCTTCGCTCTACCCTACAGGAAAGGAGAAGGACGTGATCTACTCAGTCGAAGGCCAATGGATCGACAAGTGGATCATCAAGGATGCTAAGAACAAGTCCAATTTCTCCTCGCATGATCCCGCAGCAAACAAGACCACACCTCTTATAGTCGCAGCCATCGCCGAGCAGGACGACTTTGAGTCCCGCCGCGCATGGAAGAAGGTCGCTGATGCTATAGTAAAGGGCGATATGGATACTACCAGTGCTGAGAAGTCCATCATCGAGAATCGTCAGCGTGAGATGCGCAAGGAAGAGCAAGCAGCAGGACGCGAATGGGAGCGCAAATTCTTCACCCGCACTGAGAAGTCGCCAGTCTTCGAGCAACTAGCCTCCAAGGTCGGGGAGAAGACTAATGAGTCTCTGACAAACGGCATCTGGCTGTTCGATCAGGACAAGGCGAGTGCTGCGAAGTCGCCATACCACCCTGACGTTAGCCCTCCGATCTATCAGCAGAAATAAAGCAAGCGGATGCAGAGGTCACCTAGCAAAATGCAAGACAGAATAAGCTCATAGGCTATTGTGCTAATTCGGACAATCAAGGTCAGTTTTTGGGGATTTCAAAGAACTGCCTTGCGATTGGCAAAATCTATCAAGTGAATTGCACACGCGGCAAGTCACTAGATTGCGCATTTATGTGCAGCCAAAAAACATTCTTGGATTTCATGAGCGGTCCTCGTTCTTAGCGTACATACTATCGAACACACCCTAATGAAACATGAACGATATCATTACACGTGTTCGCATACTTATAGTGACTGGTGTATTGTGCGGTTCGCAATGCAGAGAACGTTCAGACATCTTTAGAGTCAGTTCGCTTATTATTCCCATGCTTTTGCCAACACTGTCGAAAGATCTCCATCTGTAATCAAATGTTAGTCGAGGAACTCAAAGATCGATGGAAACGATGGGTGTCTGCGATGGCTCGGCAGCATCTCGGCGCCCGAGGTTCAACATTCGAGAACAGCTTCGACTCACCTCAACTTTGCACGCTCGCCAGTCTTTCTTCTCGTAGTAGCAATCTGTCAGCTTCGCGTTTTCATCTGCGAAAGATTAGCTCAGTCCCGTGATTGATACCGACGAGCGCACCTGCGCAGCCTGTGCTGAAGATCCTCTTGTCCCTATACACCCATCAGCCACGGCGTTACAACTTCCACAACATCAATTGGGCTTACCAGTCATCTGGCTCATCATCAATCATCATCTGTGCTGCAGCAGCTTGTGTCTTGGTATTCTTCGACATCCTCAAAGAGCTTAGAAAGAAAACAGGTGTCTGTTGTAGCTCTCACCGCGCGAGCAAGTTCACGGCACAAGGTCGGACTATCTCGGCCCCGACACACAACGTCAACGTCGCCACCATGACGACCCGGAAGTTGAATGTCTTGGTTTATTCTGGTATGAATTGGCCAATTTTGAAACTGACGATGGTACTTACCATTGATAGGACATGGCAGCACTACGGAATCCGTCCGTCATTGCCTATACACCCTTCGCCGCCTGCTCTCCCCAGCATACGCTGTCATTCCTGTCACAGGCGATGTACTTATCAAAGAGCCATGGTTTAGTACTTGCGCGCTCCTGGTCTTCCCTGGCGGTGCAGACTTGGGGTACTGCCGTACATTGAACGGTGAGGGAAACCGCCGCATCAGCCGCTATGTCAATGCTGGTGGCTCGTACCTGGGTTTCTGCGCTGGCGGCTACTATGGCAGCGCACGATGCGAGTTTGAAGTTGATGATCCCAAGATGGCAGTCGTCGGAGACCGCGAATTGGCTTTCTTCCCGGGTATCTGTCGAGGACTGGCATTTGAAGGTTTCAAGTATGCGAGCGAGGCCGGCGCCAGGGCAGCAGAAGTCAAGATCGAGAAGGCGGCTTTCGAGGACGTGAAGGAAGGGACTGCCGATTCGTTCAAGAGCTACTACAACGGCGGTGGGGTGTTCGTTGATGCTAAAAAACTTGAGGCACGAGGTGTGCAGACCCTAGCCAGCTACACAGAAGATCTACACGTAGAGTCTGGCGAAAGCCAAGCTGCGGTGGTATATCGTAAAATTGGTGAAGGACACGCCATACTCACCGGACCACACCCTGAGTAAGTTTGAAAGCTCTTCAACGGTTGCCTTACTGACGCTGTTTCACAGGTTCGCACCACAGAACTTGAGCCAAATACCCAGCGTCCCATCGTATGCATCAATGATTGATGCAGTTACTGCCACAGATACAGGCAGAATTGCTTTCTTAGGATTGATGCTGCGCAAATTGGGCTTGAACGTCAATGAGCAGGAACAAGCGGTACCATCCCTGTCCCGCTTGCATCTCACGTCTCACAAACCGACAGCCGTTGCGGACCTCGTCGCATCTTGGGCAGAAGTCATCACTATAATTGATGGTGAAGACTATATCCAAGGTGGCAATGATGTCTTTCACATCGAAAAAGAGGGTTCCATCTGGAGCGTCAAGGAATTAAAACGAGCTGTGAGTGCAGTTTCGGAGAAGCTGCCAACGATTGCGTCATTGAAAATTACGACGAACGACGGAGAAAAGAAGACTGTCGAGAAGTCCACAGATGAGAGGAAGACGAAGACGAAGGCAGAGGAGATCCAAGAGTGCATCGAGTACACGGCAAACTCCGCTTTTGATCAGATCCTGTCTTACGACAAAGTTGTCAAGACCATCGTTCCACACAAGGAAGGTGTCCCAACAAGTCCTGAGGCTTCTTTCCATCATGAAGCGTTCTACGCAAATCTGCACCACTATCACAACAAGTTACGCAACCCATCTGCAGCGTTCGGCTCAACTCTTATCTATGGCGAAGTAGTCACCAGCACCAATACGCTCCTCGATAAAAACCCTGTTCTCCTACGCAGTCTACCCAACGGCTTCACTGTAACAGCAACGACGCAAATCGCCGGCCGGGGCCGCGGCTCTAATGTCTGGGTAGCACCGCCAGGTGCACTGATGTTCAGCACCGTCCTCCACCATAGCTTCGCCCTCTCACAATCCGCGCCAGTGATCTTCATCCAATACCTCGCCGCCCTCGCCATCGTACAGGGCATCCAGGGCTACGCACCTGGATACGAAAAGATCCCCGTCAAGCTGAAGTGGCCAAACGACATCTATGCGCAGCTTCCCGGAAGCAGCAACAATCCGGTCGTGAAGATCGGTGGTATACTTGTGAATAGCTCATATTCAGGCACCAGCTACGACGTCGTGTGCGGCATCGGTCTCAATCTGTCTAATGCGCTTCCAACGACATCTCTGAACCAGCTCGCTGCAGGCCAGAACCCGCAAATCAAGCCATTCACGCAGGAGAAGCTCCTCGCGTCCATCCTCGCTTCGTTTGAATCCCTGTACACTACCTTCTGTACCGCGGGATTCACCCGCGATATGGAAGAGCAATACTACCGAGCTTGGTTGCACACAGATCAGATTGTGGAATTGGAGAGTGAGGGCGGGGTCAAGGCGAAGATTAAGGGGATTACGCGGGATTGGGGATTGCTGCTGGCGGAGGAGTTGGGGTGGCAGGATCGCCCGACGGGGAAGGTGGTGAGCTTGCAGAGCGACAGTAATAGTTTTGACTTCTTCAGGGGCTTGGTGAGGCGGAAGGTGTAGAATTAAGCAAGAGCAAAGAGACGGGAAGGTAGACATAGACAATCTGCAGCATTTTCTGCCTGAGCCCGCCATAGCGCAATATACTCATCCTCTTTTGCTTGAGATGACAGTGAAGATACACAAATACCTGGAACATGGCAGGAAGGCTCTGAGACAGCGCAATATGACAGATACAGCAATTTGACAGATACAAATCACCCAAGGTCAACGACGAGCAAATAAGTAGATGAGCAGAAGGTCTTCAGACGCACCGCTGAAGCTCGAGCTATCATCAGTGCAATGCTGTCCAGCGATGCCACCATGCAGTAGCTTTAGTCGGATTCATGTGCAACGAAGGCGCTCATTACAGCGCGATGTTATATGACGCGCTCCTTTTTTTGCTGATTTTATTCCCTTCGTCGGGCACAACACTTTCACTTTGCTTGTGCAATAGACCTAGGACCTATGATTAGAAACTAAAGTACCAACTGGCTATGTGCGTACTGATTTCTTGTGCTGCGCCTAACTTTTAGAAAATATTGCTGACTTGTCTAGAGAACTTTCAAAAGCCTTACTTTTTCTCTAGCAACAAGTTGTCTAATGCACCGCTCTATTCCAGTTGTTTCCATACAAGCAAGTCTGCATTCCTTGCTTCATCTGTGACCTCTCAAATGCCACCCCGACATGCTAGGTGCATCCGCAGGAGTTGCCCACATGTCTGCACAAACATGGCCTACAGATAACGTTGCCTTAAAAGTTTCTGCGGCACATTTCGTGTCCGCGGACCGCATAGGGATTAGAGATTCAATAAAGTCATGCGTATGCGATTTACGTAAGTTATGCATGGATTGGCCAATCCCACTCGAAAGGTCATCTTCTGTAAGGTGATGTGCAGTAAGAACAAATATAGGAATGGAGGATAGCTCGTATTGGTATTTGTCAGCCTGGCGTTGGGGTATCTCGCAAACAGCCGCTTCACAGCGCCTTGTGTAGAAAGAAAGGATAGATATGAACATAGTGAACGCGAGAAGATCCAAAGAACAGAACGCCGACGCTATGCACAAGAAAGCTAGTTCTTGAGGAGCCAGCTCCAAGGTACTTCTTCACCAGCAGCCGATCACCCCGTGACCCTCCTGACCCACAGCGCCGAGCCAGAGTGAGGGTCCTCCCTCTCCCTCTTGCGCAAGGCGCGGTGCAACTTCAGGCCAACATCGTGCTCCTCGATCTTGAGCTCCGCCAGCTCATCCTCGAGCGTCTTCTTCTTTTGCTCTACCAATCTTGCGGTCTTGAAGTCCGTCAACATGGGATTTGAAGGCGCGGCAGACTTGAGATCGTTCAACACCTTGTACACATTCACACGACGAACTCGGATATCCTCGACCTGAGATTCGAGCAGTGACACATGATCAGTTGCAGTCAGAGTAGTTGGTGGCTGCGGCAGTGCCTTCTGTGTACCTGTCGTCGACGTCGAGCACGAAGAGCCTTGGCGAGGAGAGGTTGTGGTAGCGAGCATCCCCAGGCGAGTTTTCGCGCCAACTGGAGACCTAGCCCTGGGAACCGGTTTGCGAGCAGTTGGTGGATCTGGGATTTTGTCCGCCTGCGGGATGGGACGACGGCGGTTCAGAACCGAAGAATCGGTCACCACTCGTGGTTTGGTAATATCGTCTAGAGCTGGCATTGGCTGTGGAGGAGACGGTGGCGGAGAGTGTTGGTATGTTGTGGTAGTATTGTAGGTTGTCCACGAGAAGCGACTGTACGAAGCTTCCTTGTCCGGTTCTGGTGTTTGCTCTGTCGGTTTGTTCCAGACCGTGCTCTGCTTTGGCGTAATGCTCCGCTCCCACGACTCTGTGTCAGAGACCTCGCTCTTGATGTCAGTAGTCGCAAAGGAAGACAGCGCTTGCTCGTTGTTTGGCGGTGTAACAGGACTAGGATACGAGTACGGGTCTGTGATACCAAGACCATGGTTCTGAGGAGTGGTGGGTGAAGCCATATTGTAAGTGGGAGATTTCCGGCCAACTTTGAGGGGAGCGATGGGTTTGATGGGTTCGTCATGTGCGCCAAAGGTACTGGGGTTATTTGCGACAAGGCAAGCGTCAGCTGCCAACGCAACGCGGTTAGTGGTTGTCGCAACAACGTTTGACATGTCCAGACCAAGTCCTTCCACCTTTCGAGTAGATGGCTTTCTCGGGATCTGGAGCGGTTGACGTGCAGATTCATCCTTGAGAGGTCGCGCGATCTCCGCTCGGCCCGTTGCGCGACTCCAAGGCTCTGGAGCTTGCGTTGGCTCGGTTGGCTGTGGCCTCGCTCCGAATCGTGGAACGCGATCTGTAAAGCTGGTGTTCTTCTTTTTGCTCTCGGGCCCTGACACTGACACTTGGTAGCCCATTGGCCGCAGACTCTCTTTCGCGAATGCGAGTGGGTTTACAGAGCCGGACCTGCCTGCGTTGCTCGATGTCGGCTCGCCAGAGTACTCGTCCCATCTCACTTTGCTGTTCGGCGCCACCTTGCCTCCCCAGAATTTCTGCGATGTAGGCTTGACTTCGCCTATCTGAACTGCAATCGGTGCTTTGCGCAGCACAGGTATGTTGCTGTTCGCACGCGTGGCACCCCTGTTCTCATCCATCGGTGAAACGTCACGCATCGAGCGGTATCTTCGTGGTAGGCTAGAGTTGTGCTCCGGTTCTGGTGAGCTTGATGGTGATATGTCTTCGTATGCGGAAGGCGATGTTGCTGCAGGATTGTCGTAGTAGTAGGACAGGTCGTTTGAAGGTCGAGAGTATACTGAAGAAACAGTGGGGATGTTGGAGGCTTTAGAGTCGTGTGAAGAAGAATGACTGCAGGCGGTGTAAGTGAACAGTCGGTATGTTGCAGCGTTTGATCGCCCGCGACTTACTGGTGCTGGGTAGAGGGTGCATTGAGTCGATAATTTAACTCGGCCACATTAGGATTACGCATGAGTTGCTCTTCGTCGTAGGTCGTTTCAAGTAGCACAGGGTGGCCTATCTGCGCAGACCTCTCCTTCTCGCGCCCGTGACCCTGGAATCGTTTCCACATGGTGAGTGCCTGTATGGAACAATCGTTAGCGCCATTCCGAATCATAAAGAGCACCGACTCCCATACCACGGGCGGGTACACCACAACATCACGTTAAGCATTAGGGTCCTTGAACGGATCGTCCTCTTTCTTTGCGGTGGCAGCCCTCGCGGGCGGCGCAGTGGCGGTCCTTTGTAGAGGGACAGTAGCTGTCCTCTGCAGCGGCGCAGGGGCAGGAGCAGTCTCCTCCTCGACATCGGACGACGACACCGATGTGGATGAAGATGTGGCTGATGGATTCTTGGCTATAGGTTCCGTAGGTGCGCTCTCTACCGGAGCTGGAGGTGGCTCCGCGATCGCTCGTATGACTGGTGCCGGTTCGGGCTCGGGCTCCACGGCCTTCATCTCTATGTGCGCTTGGGTATTGGCACTCAGGTGGTTGTCGTAGCGCAGGCGGCGGCGCGCAGGCTTGGAGTACATGCGGTGCTTGTCTGTACGGCAAAGGCAGATGATGGCGTGGATGAATGCGCCGGCCGGTCCGAGTATTGGTAAGAAAATCCAGGCTGCAAAGTTCATTGCGATTGTTGGCCAAGAGGACCCATCAAGGTAGAGAGCAAACCACGGTAGGAAGATAGCCAACACGATGAGCCCGAAAGTCACGACCTTCTTTGGCCTTGCGACCTCAAAAATTTCCTGCGAAGAAGCCATGCTGGATGTTGATAGCGGGATGCGGTGCTCGGCAAGTGTTGTGTGACACGGGAGTGTACGTTACGATGTATCCAGTTGACCAGTACGCAGGCGGGTACGCAGGCGGGTGCGTGAACGGGTGGAAAAGCTGCTGCAGGTAGGGATGTCTAAGGATGCAAGGTGGTACCAGCCTGGGTGTCCGGGAGTGATGGTTGTGGAGAGACACAGAACAAGATTGAGATCGAGATACGTACCGTTTAGACAAGTGTACTGAGGAAGGTGTGATGAGGCTGTTTGTTGTTGTGTGGTTGTACAAGAAGGCGCGTTAGATGTCAATAGAAGGAGGTATCGAGGTCAGCAAGCAGGAAATGAATGTGGAGGAGAGCCTGAAAGAGCAGCCGCCCCAGTTGTTTGTTGTGTTGGGTAGGGAGGCGCAGCTCAGCTTTCAAGTCAGCGGCGCAGCTCTTGCTTGTTGTCGACAACTTTGTCGCTGCTTCACCTTTGCACAGGCGCGCCTGCAGTGGTTCGGCAGCGTGAACGCAAATAATGTTTCGACCGTGCTAGTGCAGCCACCAAGCTGGCGAATGAGAGCCAACCGACCCGGTCGAAATGAATCACTCTCCCGTGTTTCAGACGAGATAGCTGTGTTTCAGGTATCGCCTCATGGATATATCCGTGGGTCGTGGCTAATGGACCCTGTCTGCGCGCGCTTGTCGGCAAGTGCGGTGAGTATGTACGAATGTGTTGTCTACAAAGAGAAGTCGGAGGTGAAGTCCAAGACGTGCTGTGCAGTGAAGTCGCAGGAATGCTTTGCCGTCAGCTGCCACATATGCCACAGGGCTGGGTTCGCTCAGGAGCCCCCCTCACACCCATCACTTATCCGACGTGCGAGATCTTGTAATAACAACAAGACCATGATGGAGTATCGAAAAGAAATGAGGTTCGAAGGTTGGTGATTAGTCAAGCTCCACGGTTGTGTCGGCCGATGCTGTCGTGCGAGTCAGGCTCAAATTGAGCTGTTGGCATCTCGGATTGCATCATATGCCGAGATGGTCTTCCCTACAAAGCTCCATGAAACCGACCATCACAGCACTATGTTCAGCACCATCCCTTGATCATACCGCCACATCCACTATCATTTAAAGATGGTCGAAGGTACGCAATTGTGGCTCTTTAGCCATGAGCTATGCAGTGCTAACACGTTGCAGCAACGATCGAGCCGCCAGCAGCGTATGCGTAAGCATCCGAACCTCCGGATATCAGTCCAGGCTAAGTTCTGACTATATGGAAACAGTGCTTCGCCAGTAACGCCTATCAACCTCGTTCTTCTCTCTGTGTTCGTCTTCATCGTCTACCTCCGTCTCAAGCCGAAGGCCCCGCCGACCTTGCCGCGCGCTCCGCCGCCGACCGTATTTCGGACCTTCACCCCGCCAGAGCTGTTCCCCTACAATGGCCAGAACGGCATGCCTGTGTACCTTTCAGTACGCGGTCGTATATTTGACGTGACATCTGGGCGCAACTTCTACGGTCCTGGTGGCCCATACGCCAACTTCGCTGGCCGCGACGCAAGTCGAGGTCTAGCATGTGGTAGCTTTGACGACGACATGCTGACGAAGGACCTTGACGGACCCCTGGACACTCTCGAGGACTTGGATGAGGAGCAGATGGAGGCTATGCATGGCTGGGAATCGAGGTTCAACGAGAAGTACCTCGTTGTTGGCAAGCTGGTTGCCGTGGGCAGCCCGGAGGCAGAGGCTGCTAAGGCGCAGCAGTGAACAAAATGCGAGTAGCAAACGACCGATGACGTGGAATGAGGAAATTAGCCTGAGACTCGAAGAGGATAAGTCCCGCATCACAAAATTTATCCGCACACTGGCGTTCAAGATCATATCAGGCATGGTCTAGATTGCGGTCATAGTACTACAGGTAGTAGAGGCTCGTCAGCATGCATGGGCAGCTTCCTTGTGCTGGCGAACTTCTGGACCAGGAAACTGAGATATTGGAGCAAGACAATACAAGTACATTGTCGGGCATGCATATGTCATCTCTTCATAATTTTCCTCGCCACACAAAGACAACGAGCCTTGGTTGTGTTGGGCTCACTCTCACGTTGTCTAGCGTGCCTGCCTGTTGTGCCCGTGAGCATTCACCTCACCGTCAAAACTCCACTCTACACCCTTCCACCTCATCATCTTCAGCTACATCTTGCCTCTGATTTACTGATTTACTGATTTCCTGATTTACTGTTTTACTGTTTTACTGTTTTACCGTTTTACTTCCACACACACGCCATCTTTCTTACATCACACTCTCGTCTGGCCATCTCCACTTCAAAAAGCATGCCACCTTCTATCTCCTCGCCAATGACTGCATCTGGAGAGCCTATGTCGCCAACAGCACCCATCTCACCAGCGCCCTCTTTATCACCTACTACTTCACCAGCACGCGTAGACGATCCTACACTCAAGACTACTGACGCCGGGGTCAAGAAGCCGGCTCAGAAGAAGAAAAGGACCAAGCGTCAGACAGCCCAGAAGGCTAGCCTGAATATGCAGAGGATGCACGCTTTCTGTACGTCAGAACCTCCACGCTACGCTGATCTGAAGGCCAGATCCCGGCTGCCACTTGTGACCGACCGCAGTCTACTGACAAACGCGTGCAGTCAGGGCTCATCGTGGCGAGGAGGAGTACAAAGACATGACCTTCCAGGAGATCCAGAAGGCGCTGGGTCAGCTTGTATGTCCATCGCGCAGGGAAAGTCTGATCTGCGGTTTGTGACTGACCAGGTGTAGTGGAAGACGGCGCCCGAAAACCCCAAGAACAGCGCCGCCTAAACCCACGTCTGAGACTCGATGATCAACCCCAGCCTTTACGCCATACGATGAGCCAGGCACAGCTCAGCCTCTACGTCAACAATATCAAGATATTGGTCTCCGAGGAGCATCTACTCGTCACCGCATGGATCTATATGATCTCTTCAGCTGTGTCCCGCCTCGTTTCGAGACGTTCGTATTGCCAGGATCCCAAATTGAAGATATCGGCGTCACGCGCCTCCAGCAAATAGCATGTTTGCATATCTAAGCAAACGCTGCTAGAACGCTCAATAAAATATATGTTCGAAACGCCCTGTGGCCTTCCATTATGCAAAATCTCTAAATCCCTCACCAGCCAAACTTCTCAACAGCCACCCCCACATCTTCCCCCTGCCACAATTTTCTCGCACACGTATTCCTCACATCTCTCACCAAGCCATCGGGCCCACTAACAACCACGCCCGTCTTCCCTCTCATCTCAGCATCCACCCACCCACCCACGACACTCCTCATATCAGGCCGCCCCGCAAGCGAAGTCGGTGGCGGGATGAGTACATCCAGTCCCCAGTCCTGCAGCTCCTTGAGTTTATCCTCCGGTATCCAGAGGCGGTGTGACGGGCTATGCGTGATCCAGAGCAGCTTTACCTTCCTCGCGGACGTGGCGAGCGCGGTCTCAGGATCGCTGGGCGGACGGAGAAGCGAGTACAGCAGCGGGTATGCGACTGCGATGCCAGAGCCTCCCGCAACTAGGACTGCGGTTGATGATGAGCGCAGCATGTCAAGGGCGTGTGACGAGCCGTACGGGCCGTCAAGGCGGATTCGGGTTTGGGGGTGCGTGCGCGCGTAGTTCAACAGCTGCTTTGTGAAGCCAGACTCGGCTTGGGCGCGGATCAAGAGTGTGAACCATGCGTGTTCGCTCTGATCGTCCTGGGTTGTGTGGTGCGTGTTTGGGGCAGCGGAGAAGATGGTGAAGGGGTGCGATTGCAGTGCGTGCTTTCGTGATAGGTCGGGGACAGTGATGAAGATGTGTTCGTTGGGGGACCAGCCGTGCTCTATGTTGTGCGATAGAAGGCGCAGAGCGGGTGAGCGGGTACTGACGTCCCAGTTTGAGGAGAGCAGGACGGTTTCGTCGTCGTCCTGAACAGTCAGAGTGGCGGCGTGCGTGCTAGACTTAAGAAAGAGACGGTATACGAGCCGGTCGATGAAGAAAATGGCGAGCGAGATGCCGACGTAGGGGCGGGAAGTGTAGTGGTGGAACCAGAGAAATGCTAGACCAGCGACTTGTAGAAAGATATGCAAGGCCAGAAACACCTCGTACATGCGCTTCCGGAAGCTGCCCAGGGAGGTAAGGTAGATCAGCTCATATGAGATCAAGGCCAGCAGTCCAAGCAGCACGACCCGATTCAGCAAGAACCTACCCAGTGTGAACCCCAGCCGCCTCAACAGCCCATACCAGAACGCAACCATCCCCGCGAAATGCAAAAACGCCTCGAAACACATCACCTCTCCCACCCTCCTATGGAAGATGTTCAGACTCTCATACGAATACCCAGTGAGGAACTTGACAGGCTGGTTCTTCGCAGCAAGCAAATACAGCAACGGCAAGTTCGCAATGAAAACGATCCCACAGCGGTCCGCAATGACAAACAGGTACATGAAGTTCAGCGGCATCCGGTAGAGGTTGTAGAAGAGTATGAGGCCTAGCCAGGCCAGCACAAGCAGCGATACGGCATTTGTGGGTAGTATCTTATTCATGACCGGGACCGGGGGCGGCTGGTACTGCAGCGCCGCCTTGACCGCATAGTACGGTGTCCAGATAACACTTCGTCTCGGTCGCAGCCGTGTGGACAGCAGAGGAGACGTCTCGGAGACATCAGTATTGCTGGCCTTCTTGTCTGGCCCGGGCGGCGTCACAGTCCCCTCAAGCGTGCTGCTGGAGCTGCTCCACACCTCATCCTCAATACCTGTGTCACTTTGTACAGCGATCCGCCGCTTCCGCCGGCCAAGATAGAGCTTCTCGCCCCAGTGCCAGGCTGTGAAGACCAACAGTACGCCCAGCAACACGATGTTGTAGGTCTTGAGAAACCGCCGCCCGAATAGGATCGCTTCGACTAGTTTTCGGAAGCGTGGGTCTTTGCCTGGGTCGTCCGGGTCGGTAAGGTCTCCTCCGCCTGCGGTGGTGGAGAAGGATGGCGACTCCCACGGTGGCGGGGTGGAGGGCGTTGTTGTGAGGGCGAAGCGCAGGATATCCCGTATCCAAGGTGTTTCGTGCATCATGGTAACTGTGGGTGCTATGCAGCACGATCTGGCAATTACTGCACGGGCATGTTGAATACTTGATGCTTGTGAAGGTCCCGCGCGGGCACATCACGCGCGGCCCGCATGTCTTATCGATATCGGCGGACCGAGGCCAGCTAGTGGAATGTGGGGGTCCATAATACGAATGAAATACGAATGCTCTTCTGCATTTAATTTGGCGTTACTGCTCTACTCGTTCTTCCACTCGGCCTTTGCCTTGGCGGCGAAAGCAGCCATACCAATCTTCTGGTCCTGGCTGCCGAACAGGCCGTGGAACACCCTCCTCTCGTACTCGACGCCTTCCCTGATACCCAGGTCCTGGCTCTTGTTGACAACTTCCTTTGCAGCCTTGACAGCGATCTGACTGAACCCTGCGATCTTCTCCGCAGTTGCGATAGCTCCATCTACAGTAGCCTCGGGTGTTTCGAACACCTTTGCGACCAGCCCCCATTCGCCAGCCTGCTTAGCAGAAATGTTGTCGCCAGTCAAGATAGTCTCCATAGCCCTTGACTTGCCAATCGCTTTTGTCAGACGCTGCGAACCTCCTGCGCCAGGAATGACACCCAACTTGATCTCCGGCTGACCGAACACTGCCTTTGGTCCAGCGTACAGGATGTCTCCCATCATGGCAAGCTCGCAGCCTCCGCCAAGCGCGTATCCATTGATCGCTGTGATGAGCGGCTTCTTGAGGAACGTAACGAGGTCTGACCATGTCTCGATGAAGTCGTTTCCGTATGCGTTGCTGAAGGTGAGGTCCTTCATCTCCTTGATGTCTGCACCAGCGGCGAAGGCCTTCTCGGAGCCGGTCAAGACGATTGCGCCAATGGACTTATCGGCTTGGAAGTCGCGCAGTGCCTGGTTGAGTTCGAGGATGAGCGGAGTGCATAGCGCGTTGAGGGCCTTGGGACGGTTGAGCTGGACTGCGATCGTTAGCAAGGTGCGCGCGATTCGTAGCTCTGGTTTTGACAATCGTGACTTGTGCATGGTTGTTGTCACATGCAGTTGTACTGCCAGTAGGATGAGGGCAAGACTCACTGAACCCAACGCCGGGCTTCGGTGTCGAGACAAGCAGGTGCTCGTAGCTCTTCTGTGTGGAGTAGAACCTGGGGAGGCCAGTAGGCCTGAACTGCGAAGCAACTCGCACTGTTGATCTAAAGGCCTGCATCACGATTCCGGTGCAATTGATCTGGCGCTCGCAGGGTGTTGTAGAGACTGCAAGTCTTCTCACTGCAAGTCTTCTCACAAGGAAAGTTGGAGCTCGCGCATAGCTTCGGCTGCCTCGGCTATGTCATTCGACAGCGGCTGGCAAGGATGTCGTCTTCGGTTCCACTTGCCACCGGCTCACGTTCGCCCTAGCTTGCTGCTGCGCATTCTGGATCTCAGCCTTGCGCGACACGTAACTTGAGTTTTGACAGGTAGCCTCTCCTCAACAACGCCGCCCCCAACAATCAGCCCTTCGTTCGCAACGCCGCTCACCACCGCTCCGCCTACAGAGCCGCAGCCAGAAAACCACGGCAGCCATGGATTCCCCGGAGCCAGACACCCCTTTCGCAGCCGTCACAGCGCAGACCACAAAGTATGGCAGGGTATGTCGAACGCCACGCGCACCTGCTTTACCCTGCACTATCGTGTCTTGGGCGTGCGGGATGCGGCTGATCAGATTGATGTACAGTGACTGACGGAGCGCAGATGTTCCAGGCTTATCTCGACAAGTCCACGCCCTACAACATATACAGATGGGTTGGGACAGGCGTACTCTTCCTCCTGTTTGGGCTGCGCATATTCGTCGCCCAAGGCTGGTACATTGTCGCCTACTCGCTGGGTATCTACCTGCTCAACCTCTTTCTCGCCTTCCTGTCGCCCAAGTTCGACCCCGCGCTAGAGCAGGATGAGGGCATGGAGGATGGAAACGCAAGCGGCCTCCCTACCAAGGAGGACCAGGAGTTCAGGCCCTTCGTGCGCCGTCTGCCAGAGTTCAAGTTCTGGTACTCGACCACCAAGGCCATCGCCATCGGTTTCTTCTGCAGCTGGTTCGAGATCTTCAACCTGCCTGTCTTCTGGCCTGTCCTCGTCGTATACTGGCTGATCCTCTTCGGCCTGACCAGTAAGTTTGAATACCGTAACAATGGTGGACAATGCAGCTAACGCGTCCCAGTGCGCCGACAAATTCAGCACATGATCAAGTACCGCTACGTCCCCTTCACCGTAGGGAAGACACGCTACCCCGGCTCCTCGAGCTAGACGCTCACATGAACGGTCGACCATCACTACCGCCTCGAGCGGATGCAGAAATTGCTTTTAGCGCCAGCAGCATTGTATACGATAGACTTTGGGCTTCTACGCAGCGACAGGATGTTGCTTTAGGGAGGGTTATCGCGCCTGGATGCTGCATGACATGTATACGTAGGTTTTGTTGAAATACCTATATCTTTAATTCTGGGGATGTCAAGGAGCGAATTCATGTCTTTATGAATACCGAACATTACGATGATGTGCGCCTCTCGGCCAGCTGACCGGGCAGGAGGATTTTCGCCGTCCACGAGAACGATGCCTCGCACGCGATTGCGTTTTCACCTCCGAAGATTTAGACCGCCTGCGTAATGGACTCGGTTGAGAAGATTTTCGACAAAAGCAAGGCCAAGTCGTACATACACTGCGACTCGACCCTTCCTGTGCCTTCCATCAGCCTCTACCGCTATGTCAAATCTCACTTCTGAGCGTGAACAACTCCTGTGACTTGGAGTACAAGAGCGCGGCAGTCCCAAAGAACACGCTGTATGCGTCCGATGTCAACTAGACCTTCGCATTGAGGCAAACCTTTCGAAGACCTCGGGTATACGGCACAAATCCAAAAACTGACGCAGGAACCACACTGCAACCGCCACCACGAAAACACCCTCACGCATTGACATCGATCTCCCCTCTCAAAAACGCCTTAACCTTCTCACCCCAAACAACCTGCCGTTTATACATCGCCATCTGCGGCGCACTGCCCGTGCCCATCCCATCAATAGCCTCGCACAACGCCTCGCCGCTGCCCTCATCCCGCAGCTCCTGGATCGGATACTGATACGTCTTGAATGCAAAAACAACAGCCTGTGACTGCGGCAGGCGGTGCAGAGTCTGCCTCTCGCACCTCAAAAACGTGGTCCGCAGGTCAACATTCTCTCTGCCCTTGTCCTCCAACTCCGCACTCGTGGCGTGGTTGCCCGCGACACAGAACAAGTCGCCCGACGTCGAGATGGTCCAATTCCAGCGCTTCACTATCTTCCCGACAGGCAGCGCGGTGAAGAATTTGTCCATGGACCGCTCGAGTTTCTGCGCGTAGTGCGGCACCGGTGCATGGATCGCGGACAGCAGTAGGCCCAGCTTGGCGCGTGTGCGGAAGCCCGACGGGAAACAGGTTGTGAATGCTTCGAGGCGATACTTGCCTGCGTCTTCTTCCTTGTCACTGGGGAGCAGGAGCAGGAATTCGTCATCAACGTGCGAGCCCATGATGGTCAGCGCGTGGCTGGCTGAGTCGGGGGTCGGTGGGAGTGTCTCATTGGTCGTCCGGTTGAGGAGGCCGCTAGGAGTGAATGTGAATATTGTGGGGAAGCGGCGGGGGAGGTAGGTGGTCGTGAGCCAGGCGTATAGTTCAGATACGGCTGGGTCGGCTTTGGGGTTGTTGCCGATTACCTCGTGGTGCGAGTCCCTGATTAGGTCGCGCCGCATTTGGATACGTTCTTGGTATGTGTTGTCCATTGCTACGAGATCGGAGAGTGTTGTGTTTTCGATGGCTGATACGCATGTTAGAAGAGTCAAGGGCCAGCGGTTCGCTCGTATAGTACCCATTGTCATGTAAAACTTGGGCTTGAACGGGCGTGCCTTGATCGGTTCTTCGGCGTCGAGGTCGAAGTCATTGAGTGGCTCGATGTTGTAGTACGCATCTTCTGAGTTCGCATCTGAGACTCCCGAGTCTCGTCGCTTGTCAGAGGATTGTAGCGGCTGCGATGCCTTCTGGAAGTACGGTCAGCGTTGTCAGTGTCTTAAGAATAGGCTGCGTGACATGCATTGAGGTACTTTCCCAACATCATTGTAAGTGTTCCTGCTCCAAGGAGTAACAGGCCCCACGCATACGCAGTGCTGATCATATCGAAATTAAGGGACACTCCCATGGCACGTCGTGTAGTGTAATTGTAGACAAGAGGAGTCCTGGGAAAGCGCACCTTATATCACGTCCATTGAGTCGCACCAGTCTCGTATGTCACATCTGTCAAGACAAGGGCGTAGCTTGACATCTTGTCACGGTAGTGCTAGACGCGGCAGACGCTTTCTAGTGTTGCTTGGGATCGCTTTGCCTAGTGAAGCTAAACCCCGCATTTGGTGTTTGGCTCTCGGGAGGCTAGCCGGTTGGCACCCATGGCTTCGGTTAGAACTGTTGTATTGATGGAAGAAATGATGGAGGTCGCGATAAGGATAGAGGCTGCGTACGACATAGTCGATGCTGAGTTGTCAAGGCTGGTGACTTATTATGGAACCTAGATGAAGCTATTCACCTATCCGCAATCTGTTGGAGGGCATCAAATACGTCAACATAGCCGTCGCCCTGTTCACAAGATTCCCGACAGAGCTTAATCAACATCTGGCACGGGTACGCCGTTAATGATAGTCATGCCTGCCTCGCGACCCAGAGACTTCATGGCCTTCGCGGCCTCCTCGTGGCGCAGCTTCTTCGTCTCTTCGTCTGTGACAAGCACAAAATCATAGGTCAGCAGCTTCGTGCCTTCCTTGACGTCGTACTGCTTTTCCTGCTCCGGCGTCACCGTGTCCAGCGCAACGATGAGAGAGTCTTTGACGCCGAATACTGCGTCGGAGGTCTCGTAGTCGGAGCCGCGGATGTACAGCGCCCTATTCTTGTCAGCTGCCATGCCCTGCGATCAGTGGGAACTGAGATAAGAGCAAAGTACTCACGTAACCAGGTGGTCAAATCCCTCCTTCTCAAACATAAAATGCAAGTGACTCGGCCGCCAGCAATGCCTCCCCAGCTTCGCCAACAACTTGCCCACCGGCCCATCGTGCGGAATTGGATATGGCACCGGCACAATCGCATGGAACCAAAACACGCCCTCCGTATCGCTATGTATGACAGCGCGCCCATCGGCCTTGTTCCCGCGGTCGTCGTACTGTACATCGTACTTGCCATGACTGTCCGTCTCCCAGATGTCGACCTTGACGCCCTCCACGGGCTCGCCGGACGTGCTCTTGACAGTGCACAGCACGAGCAGCGGATCGCCGTTGGGGTCGGCGGAGATGGAGAATCCGTTCTGATCAGCCGGCGCGTCGTGTGTGTGGAAGGGCCCGAGGACGGTGCCTTCGGTACTGTGGGAGGGCTTGGGGTGGTCGATCGAGTCGACGAGGAGCGAGAGGCCGACTATGTCGGAGAGCAGAATGAATTCCTGACTTATCAGTGTTTGAAATAGTGTGCTGGACTTGGGAGTATTACCTGCCGCACGTCTGTACATATCTGGCCGACTTGGGTCAGAAACTGGATGCCTGCCATCCATTCGTCGAAGCTGAGGCGTGTCTCGCGCGCAAAGTCGTGCAGGTGCGAGACGAGACGCTCCATGATATACTTCAACCGTGGATCGCCGCATTGCGAATTGATGCGCACTACGTTCTCGGTGATGTTGTCGATAGTCAAATTCTTCAAGACTGGCACAGACTTGTTACCTGGGCCGAGAGATGACATCTTACACGTCTTGCTCCTGTGATCACTCTTGATGCTGCTCCTGTCGCAGTGGCTGGCGTTCTGCAGAGCGTTCTTCGGGCCAGAGTAGCCTCGATGAAGCAGAATGGACGTTGGACCAGAGGTTGTAGTTGCGGAACCCGAAAGCCTGAACGAGGCCGGTGAACAGTTCTAGCAGAAGTGGCAGGATGCCCTCCATCCTATTTGAAGCTATGGATATTAGTTTACACGGCACTGCGAGTTAGCAATGACGACGCAGAACCACGGCAAAGGGAACGGGATTGCCCCGCCATTTGTAGCGGCGGCACTTTTAAGTCCAGGCGTGCTGCCTGATGACCATGCTGAACGCCTCATAGGCTGCACCTTTTCTTAAAGGTCTGAGATCCCGCTGATGGACGCATATTGCGGGGATGAGCTTGGACGCGTTGCGTGTGGCCGCGTGCGAGCTCTCCGCGGGTGCTCCACGGGCCACGCATGCGCGTCATGTCGCGCTTACCAAGAGCTTACTCCAAGTCTTCTCCACCGACCTCAGAAGCTAACCCAAAGTGCGTCTTGTTCTCGGTCAAATAACATTCATGAACTGCAGATGCGCCCATGTCTATCTTGAGAGCAACGAGCGCCGCTGAGCCTCACCATCGTAACAGGGCTGGTCGCGAACCGGCTGTGATCCAAGGAGATGTGATCGTGCTGTTCCTTCTGATTGGAGTGTGTATCTGGATATGGCACGCTGCATTTCGGAAAACACCAGAGCTCGAGGCTCCCCATGGGTTCTTGCAGAGACAGCTTGATGCGTGCCCCTTCACCATCCGTCAAATCAACAGAACTACGTTTTTGATCCGCGAACTTGACCGTTTCGTAAGTGCCGCTGCACGGTCACAACTCTACCATCACTAACACCGCCAGGACGAAAACCCCAACATCTATGTGAAGAAACATACGGAGATTCTCGCAGATGGGCGAACAGTAAATTTACTCATCGTCAACGATACCGGCTGCGGCACCTCCGTCTCAAGCAAACTATCCCGCACCGGCCAATGGAACATCCGCACCTTCATCGACCACCACCTCAACCCGTCTTCCTCAATCCCCTATCTCGTCATCCTCTCGCATTGCCACTACGACCACATTCTCGGCCTCAATCCGATCCTCCGACCCACCCACATGACTCATTCGACACGCACCCTAATCGTATCGTCCGGCTACGATCCCTCCTTCATTGCCCCCAGCAATCTGCGCAAACACTCGCTGTGCGCTGACCTGGGTCTCCGCTTGCCCCCTTACCATACCAGTGTATGGGCGCAGCACGCCCAGTCCTTGGACGTCGTGCACCCGAAGCTCGGCGCGCATATGCAACTTCCCATCATCACTTTGCACACGCCGGGCCATACACCCGATAGTCTGAGCTGGTACGATGCGGACGAGCGCGCGCTGTATGTTGGAGATGCGTTTTACGAAACGCCTGCTCAGATTCTGTTTCCGAGTGAGGGCAATTTGAAGGAGTGGTGGAGGAGCGTTGATATGCTCATTGCGTTTGTGCAGGAGAGGAACGAGGCAGGTACAAGTACGGTCACCCTATCTGCAGGGCATGTCACGGCTGGTGTGGATGCTTTGGATTGTTTACTCGGGGTCAAGGAGTTCATGGTGAGGGTGCTGAGGAATGAGGTGCAGTTCGAAGAAGAACCGATGAAGAGGGGCGAGAGGTTCGGATCATGGAGGGAGGAGGGAGGGAGATTCAGTCTTGGTGCGCCGTTGAGGCTCATTGAAGAGGGCAGGAAAGCAATCCTTGAAAGGGAGTGGAGAGAATGGAAAATTGGTGTAACGTCTAGTGCTGTACGATGAGCTTGCTGGCTGGGTCAGCTGGTTAGCTGGGTTGGTTGGGTTCTAGGCTTCAGCGGCTGGGTTGGTCGCATTTTGGGTCTGAACTTTACATAACAGTAGATGTCATTCGTAACTCAGGGGTTATAATCAGGTTCGTTTTCATGGCTCGATGCGGTCGTCCCTCGGCAAGGCATTCATCATTAGTGTACGTTAGCTCTAGCCTCTACTGCTTAGCCTGCTCCTTCTTTTCCGCCTCAGTCAAGCCAAGACTATCCGTTCCGCTCCTGCTCGTGTCCTTGACAAAGTTTCCGCCAGCTACAACATCGTTAGCAATTCATCTCTCCGTAAACGTTGCGAGCATCTCAGACATCGAGAGCAACACAAGGTGCACATACCCTTCGTAGTATCACCGAGCCCCTGCGTAAGACCCGTGACAGTATCACCGACGCCCTTCCCCGTAGCAGTGACGACGTTGCCAGCTGCGTCAGTGACGGTTCCAACGCCCTTGCCAAGCGTGTTGGTTGCGGCGCCTAACGTGTTGCCTGGTGTCAGTCAGCACACTTCCAGGAACAAGCATATTGTCGAACGAGCATGTTGCTGTTGTTGTTATGGGTAGAGAGCATGCGTAATAGAGTAGACATACCGAGGCCGCTGGTGGCGGTTCCGAAGAAACCTACAGTACTGTTAGTATGTTTTGTGTGGATGGAGAGCGTTGAGTGGCTGCCAGTCTATGCGTTGCTTGAAGGAGCGTGGCTACTGTGAAATATTTCTTAGATATGACAACGTACCCTTGGACTGATTTTGGTCAGACATGGCGATGAGGGTTGGTGGAAGGGGCAATTTGATCAATCGTGGGTTATATACGGTACTCAGCCCTGCATGACGTCGCTCCTGCCCTTCAGATACAACACCCTTGTCGCAACCCCCTCACCCGGTGCAATATCCGTTGATCACCGATATTCAACGGCTCTCACAGGCCAGAGCCGCGCCGGCTTGCAGGTCGATCCTCGTGTTCATCACATCAATGACAGGGATAAGCCCCACCCGTCCCGCATGGTTGAAAGGACAGGCTGTACGAAGTATTGTGCTCTGACCCGACATCTGAATCACGCAAGAAGATGTGGAAGGTACAGCACATGAAGTAATCGGTTCATTCTGAATCAAATCGAGCTATACACACGAAAAATCTGCCATCTCTCATAAATCCTCCCATCATGTGCATTCATACGGTTATGCCGAAGCAATACGTACTGATCCATCCGTTATCGTGCGTCAAACCATCGCAATTCGGAAGGACTTGAGCGTGAAGGACGCATTGAAAGACATCCACCACTCGCACATAAAGACAAAAATGTGCAGGAACGAAGAACGAATAGGGTAGTGAACCAGGAGCCAAAAGATCCCACCCAGAACGCAAGAAGCGGTCGGCGTGGTGGCTACCTCAGCAAATCCGGAACGCCGTCATGGTATTGTACCCGCTCATGATACAGGTCGAAAGATGGACAAAACACCACCATCCTCTCGAAACCCGTAAATCGACAACAAAGAACTTTTGACCCCGCTAGTCTTGATGCGAAATGCAGTACAATGCGCGCAGAAAATGCCCCTGTCTATGCAACGAAACAAGCGATTAGATTACCGCGTGTGGTGCTGTCTATGGGTATGACCGCCACGCGCTGGAACGAAGTATGAAGGTAATCACTCAGACGGCTTGGATTCCGTCTCGGCGGCAGCTGCTAGAGGAGAGCTGACATCGCCGGCGTTGTCTTCGGCTTCAAGGGCAGCGAGCGCACTACGTAACTATTAGCAAAGTACAAATGTGGTATAGCGACTGGGTGATGACTTACTCGAAAGCATTTGCGTGTGCAGTTGACTTCTCCTTTACAGGGGGTGTGCCGGTGCGGGATGAGTTACCAGAATCATCACCACCACGGCCCATCATACCAGGACCGAGGCCACGACGACCGCTGCCGCTGCGGCTACCCAGCATCGAGGGGCCGAGCGAACCAGTATTGTTGAGACCACGGGCGGATGCACCCTTGGACAGCTTGCGGAGGTCGTCCATCTGTACACGGCTGCTGTTGTCTGGAGGAGGCATCATACCACCACCAGAGAATGAGCGCGCGTCGCCGCGGCCTCCCATTGGGAGACGGCCGCCACCGCCGCCACGCTGGGAGCGAGAACGCTCCATCTCGGCAGCTTGCTGTGCAGCAACGGCTTCCTGGTGAATCTCGGCAATGGTCTTGGGGCCCTTGAGGATGTCCTTGGACTGCCAGCCGGACTTGCGGATGTCGATTGTGTCCAGCAACATGAACTTCAGACGGGAGTTGAGGGCTTCCATGTTCATGACCTTCTCAACACGTTCAAAGTACATGTTGATCATCTTCGGTCCAGCATCGGCCGACTCCATGGTGGCACCGACAGTGCGGAGAAGCTTCACCAGTGACTCAATGGCGGACTCGTCAGGCAGACCCTCAAAGTCGAGGAGCTTGAGGACACACTCGTGCATGATGCGAAGGGTCAACATGCCCAGCTTGTAAAGCTCACCGATGAACTGAATGAGACCGAGACCCTTACGCTTGGCAGCAGCAGCGATGTAGTAATCATCAGACAGCATGGTAGTCTCCTTACCCTCCTCTGGCGCCTCAGGAAGGTTGACTTCCCAACCGCGCTCGAACTCTTCCTGACAGCGGTTCAGAAGGTACTTGCGGAAGAGGGCACCACCAACGACGGGGTTACCCTGCTTGTCGCGAACGTTCTCATCCTTGATGTCGTGGCTCATAGTGTTCAGCATCTTGAAGCAGAACTTGGCGTACATGGAAGACCAGTGAGCTTCGTCACAAGCCTTCTCGAAGGTAAGCTGAATAACCTGTCGGAGAGTGCGACCGTCGGTCTCGTCCTTGGACTGTGCAGCAATTTCGAGGATCTGATCAGAGATTTTATCGAACTTCTCGGGTGTCATCTTGTTCAGAGCAGCCTTGACCTTGCGTTGAACCATATCAGGAGCCATGTGGCCAGTGACGACGACCTTCTCGGCGCCGTGGGGCTTCCATCCAGACTGGGACTGCTCTAGGGGCTTGAGATCCTTGCCTGCAGTAAGAGGCATGGTCTTAGCATCCGCCTGATGGCCCTTCTGTCCTCCACCACCACGGCGGCTGCGATCACCACGACCACCCTGGGAACCAACACGAGGAGAGTTGGGTCCAGGTTGGAACGACGACGAGCGAGACATGCCGGGGGCCATAGGAAAGCCACGCTGGCTGCCACCTTGTACGAAAGGTGCCAGAGGATTGGTCATTGTACCGCCGCCACGGCCGGATGCTTGCTCGAAACGCTGCTGCGAAGTCGTGCCGGGGGGAAGTGTGCGCGAACCACCGAATGCTCCTCCTTGACCGAAGTTGCCCATGCCACCTCCAATTCCTCTCTGCGAAGGAGCACGGCCAGCGGCGCTACGCACGGAAGGAGTGCGGCCGCCGTTGTCAGTGCCATCACCGACGGTCTCCTTGAGCTTCATGTCCCAATCAACAGAGGGCTTCTCTTTGAAGACTTCCTGGAACTGGAGCAGGAAGTCCTTGTCGTACTGACGGCCCTTGCTCTTGGAGCCCTGGTTCAATGCAGGGTTGGGCGATTGGACACCCTCAGGGTAGTTGATAGCCTCGTTACGGATCTGGATAAAGCGAGCAGTCTTGAGAGACTCCATACCAGCAGTGGGCTGAGCAGGCTCGACAGGCTTGTTGGTTTCGAGCTTGAGCGCGGCAGGCTTGGGCTTGGTGGCCGAAGCAGGCTTAGCCACAGGGGCGGGAGCGGCTGCGGGAGGTGCGGAGTCTTCGCTGGGCTCCTCACCGGTAGCACCAGGGCCGAACATAGTGTTCTTCTTCAGAGAAGCGAACATCTCCTTGTCCTTGGCCTCACGCTCAGCCTTCTGCTCTGGGGTCTCATTTTGGCGAGCGATCTCAGCGGCTTCGGCTTCAGCTTCAGCCTTGCGGAGAGCCTCCTCTTGAGCCTTGATCTTGTCGCCGGCCTTGGCGTCCTCCGCGGCCTTTTTGAGCTTCTTCTCCTCAGCATACTTCTTCTCCTCTTCTTCACGACGAGCCTCTTCAGCCTCCATCTCGGCGACCATGCGGTCGAACTCCTCGTCTTCCTTACGCTTCTTCTCGGCCTCGTCGTCTTCGGTGGACTTAGCTGCTGCTGCGGCATCCTCCTTGTCCTTGGCCTCCTTTGCAGCCTTCTCTTCGGCCTCCTTGGCCTCTTGAGCCTCCTGTGCGGCGGCCTCTTCTTTGGCCTTGGCCTCTTGAGCTGCCTTCTCCTCGGCTGCCTTGGCATCGTCCTTCTTCTTTTGCTCGGCTTCGACGGCTGCCTTGGCCTCGTTATCAGCATCATCCTTAGCCTTCTTGTCAGCTTCCTCTTGGAGACGAAGCTTCTCCTGGAACTGCTTGACGAAGTCGGCCTTCTTCTCGCTGGCAGACTTGACAGGTGCTTCCTCAGTCTTTGTAGCGTCTGAGGCACTGGGCGCACGAGGGGGAGGTGTAGGAGTGGCGGCGATCGCGGGGCTCTTGGACTGAGCAGGTGCTGCAGGCGCAGCGTTAGACGCAGGCGAGGGGGCGGCCTTGGACTTATTGAAGTCGACAATCTCGCCATCAGCAGTCTTGATGATAATAGCCGCGCTCTTCTTCTTCGGACGCTCGAAAGCGCTCGAGCTTGGTGCCGGGCTAGCGGATGTGACACTAGGAGTGTGGGCGTGGTGGTTGACGTTGGTCATCGCAGGGGTGGAAGGCTGGGGTACAGCAGATGGAGGGCGCTCGGACATTTGCGATGGAGTGCGCGACATGCTCTGACCCTGAGGAGGCTGGCCGTAAGGGCCGGGTATCGAGTACGGGTTTTGCATCTGCTGGGGAAAGCCGTGGCCACGGCCGGGACTGTTAGGAACACCAGGGTAGTGGATGGACTGCTGAAGTCCGTACGCTGGCTGGCCGTAGTAGTTGTTGTACGGGTCGAGACCTTGAGGAGGCATGCCGTACATGTTCTGCTGGTGCATGGTCGTTAGATACTGTTCTTGTTGAGTTTTCGTAAATGTAGAAAAGTCGATAGATTGAAAGAAAGCGTTCGACTCGTCGTCAGGCGCTTGAAAATCAGGCCCCTTCAGGTTTGTCGAACGAGCATGCGAAGAATGAAAACAAGGAGTCGAAAGTTGAGAAAAATGAGTTGCAGGCGAACGCTTGTTCGGCTTGCTGAACTCTGATACGAGATTGTTGGAAGAATGAGAGGGTATACGAACTTGTGGCGGGTACTGCTGTCCGGGGTAGAAGGGTTGTCCCGGAGGATTGGCAAAGTGCTGCTGCTGGTGGAGAGTAGCAGGCGTCATAGCGGGGCTAGGACGGTTGTTGCGGTAGGGAGAGTTCTGCAGACCCTGGGGAGTGAAAGAGGGAGGCATGCCTCCTCGTCCCACTTGCTGGATAGGCATAGCGCGGTATGGCTGAGGCGACTGGCCGTAGGGCTGCGGCTGGAAACCGCGGCCACGTCCGCCGTTGGGCTGGAAACCTTGGTTGCTCGACTGGGAAGACTCACGGCGCATGTGAGGGGGACCGTTCGGTTGGGCGGGCATCACGGGGCGAGACTGGGTATTTTTGTCAGCGGATATTCAAGTGTGGGCGAAATCTTGCAGATGGCGAAAGTCAAGATTGGGAGCAGGGGATCAACTTACGCCATCAGCGCTTTCACTACCCTGTCCGCCAAAAACCAGGTTCGGGCGAGTGGGCAAACCGTCTGGCTTGGGGCCACCCGAGACGGGCGTGGGAATAGGCGAGGGCGAGTGTGCAGGCGAGGCGACGCGCGGGTTCTGGGCCTGCGGGTTCAGGTTGCTGCTCTGAGCCACGGGCATGGCGGGCGCGGGCGCGGGCGAGCCGGCGAGCGAGCCGAACTTGATGTTGGAGGGCGCGGCAGAGGTCGGCGGCGTCTGTTTGATGTGAACAGAGGACTTGCGGCTGTGGTCGCCGTTGGGTCCGCCACTCACGATGGTGGGCATGGTGGGCACGGCGGGCGTGATGCTGCTGCCGTTCACCGGGGAGACGGAGCTGCTCTTGCCATGCTGTGCGCTCTGCGGGGCTCCCACTGCCGCGGGCGCGCCGCTGGACGCGATCGTAGGAGATGAGATCTTCTTGGTCGCGTTGGCGTACGAGCTACGGGCAGTGGGCTGAGCCGAACCAGCGGCCACGGTGGCGGACGGTCCAGACGAGGAGCTGTTCGCGGGCGTAGCGGTCGAGGAAGCGGCGATCGGTGGGTTCTGCGCGTTCGAAGCGGATGCACTCATTAGTACCTGGGCGTCGGAGGTCGGCGTGAGAGCGGTGGCGGGCGGTGCGAGTGCGGGTGAGGTCGCAGTCGCTGAGAGTGGCGCGGGGTGCTGGGCGAATCTCGGATTCGGCGCGGGGCGGTCTGGCTGCTATTAAGAGTCGGCGGCGGGCGCGACTCGAGTGCAGAAGAGAGGGTCTGTCGCGTTGGGCGAAGAAGGGTCGGCTCCTGAGAGAAGGGCGACGGAAGAGGCTGTCCGAGCGCTTTCACTGGATTGCAGTGAAAAGAGTCGTGACAGGTGCTCCTCGGAGAATTCCAACAGACGCGGCTGTGAAATTGGCAAGCGGCTCGCGTGGAAATGCACTGAGCCCGCTGCGGAGATGTTGTCTAGGTCTTCACGATGAAGAGGTGTGAAGGGAGAGGAAGGCCGTCTTGAAAATTGTTCGCCCAAGTTGAGAGCGGGCTTAGCGAACCACAGGGATCATCACTGCCCACCCATGGAGTCCTCCCGCATGTGATTCGTGCACCGCCAGAACACTGGCCTGCCTGCCGTCCGCAGCGGCCTCTTCGTCCACGCGACAGGCGTGCGCACGACTCACTGAACCAACTCGCTGCTCCTGCAGCCATGCACATTGTGAATTCGAGGCTGCCTGTCCGCTCTTGCCTCAAATACCATTGCGGGGCTGCCACTGCGAGCCGCAATCACAAACATCACACTGCACGCTGCACGCTGCACTCCGCCCCAACACCTTGACGTGGGCCTTGCCAGCACAGACGAGCGCACCAAGGGGCGTTATTTCCTTTTCCCGGGGGGGGGCAAGCTGCGCAGTGCACTTCCAGCAATCTCACACGTCTGCGGCAAACACGTTCGAGGCAGACGTGTCTCGCTGCCAAACGCTCTGCGCGCAGTCACTGTCTGCAGACCGGGACCAGGTGAGTGGAAACTGCGTCCAGACAAACATGGGGCGGTCTTCCAGCTCTGTGGCGCGTCGCACCGTCTCAGCCAGGAGGTGGCTTTGAGGCAGACAAAGGGTACTGTAAGCATTGTGAGGACCTCTACGCCGCCTTGTGCGCACAATGTCCACTGTGTCTTTGCATCTGTTTGCTCGCTGCGATCGAACGACGTTCCCAAAAGGTGACGTTTTGGTGCGAATTCACGCAGTATGACGGCGTGTTTTTCGATTCTCCAATTCAACAGCCAATCAGCTGTGTACTTCACCCTTAACTCCATCTAGCGCAAACGAGCTGACCAACATTGGGCATCGAAAATGTTCCAGGGCTTCTGGAAGGCGAACAGGTGGTCACAGTGACTCAGGATTGTAGTCAGTGGGTTTGAGGCTGAGGGAACCGATGACTGCTGCCAGAGCGTCTGACTCTTCGGTGCTGGCCTTATCTTGGTGAGAGGTTGCTGCCTGGATGCCTATGAGCCAACACCAGCACCAATCAGTGCCTGGATCTGAAATCTGCTTGTGGCAGTGCTGTCTCCACCATGAATCTGGAGTATGATCGCACAATTGGGTGAATGGAGAGGTGCGAGCACTCAGCCTGAAGTTTCACTGATGTTGTTTACTACCCTCAGCGGTCATACCACGCGGTAACCTGGACTAGTCATCTTTACGATTCGGTTTGACTTCTAAGGTGGATCATAACATGTACCTTTCGAACACTCTGCAAAGAGCCCCACCAGAACAAAGCCAGCTAGTGCAGGCTGAACATCTTCAGGTGTGGCATCCACGATTCAGCTCCAACTCGTCCTCTCAAGACCGATTCAGTAGCACCAACAATGGCCTCTACCTAGGTGAGCCCTACTTCAATGCCGAGGAGGCTCGATTGCCGCGCCAGTTCAAATCGATTTCGACTGGGGACATGCTGGAAGTACTGCTTGCCGAGAAGCTCGAAGCGAATCAGAAGCATCAGAACGCGGTTTGAATTGCCTACCTTGTGATTCCTGTAGTTGAGCAGGTCTCAGGTGCGAGTGCTGCAAGGCTGTCGAAAGATGCGCTGCTTTGAAGAATCTGAGATAGGAGTGTTTGTGGTTCTGGAGATCCGTGAGATGAGCTGGGTTTGGAGTGGTCGATGAAGATACAAATATGACTTGTCTCTTTCTTTCTACACACAATTAAATGTCTTGACTTGCGAGGACTCATTATGAGCTAGTCTATAGCACGGTGAGAGTAGCATGGATGAACTTGAACTGGTACCACTGCTGAGTCCCTGGAGGAGGTTAGGTCAAGGTCAGCGATTGGAAACTTGGTTTGACGATGTTGATCTAGGTGCAGGCTAGATCCAGTGAAGAGATCGTCCTATATAAGTTGAGTCTTAAGACCAAGAGGCAGTCTGTTGTCAGCTGGGATGACATGACATATACTCATCTGTTTCGCCAAAGCTAGAAGCTATTGTTGGGAATGTCGAGGATCCGGAGATCGTGCCATCCTAGTGCTGAAATGGAGGTCCCTCCATACTCATGCAGATCGAAGCAGCGGCATCCTGATGAAAATAATTAGTTCTTGATCCGCGACAGAAGCTGAGATAGAAGTCAGCGGAATGCACGCCTTAGGCCCCCAGAGTCTTGGTGACAGACTAGCGTTGTGCCACCAATGCCACTTCTTCACCCCACGACATACCTATTATCTTCTCCCTCACATCTTCTATGTCTACTTTGAGCATCCACGTGATTTCGATAAACGGTAGCGGATTGTCGTACGGCAACGTCGCTGCATCCGTGGAGTTAATGCATCATGCTGTACGATTGGGCAAGACTGGCCCGCGGGTCGATGGGAGCACAACATAACTAAGACCGTCTGGCAGGCCAAGCTGCTGTGCGATGCACCTCGTTGCCAGGGACACAAGTAATGGATCGAACCGCCAGAAGCAATGGATCAGAACCCTGGCAACATGCCTTGTACTCGCACAAGTGCAATTCCGCGAGGAACCGCCCGTCGTGCGCAAGGTGCGGCCTTATCATCGAATGTGGTAGGAGGCAAGATAACGTCGACCAATACAGGCGCTGCGATCAGGCTGCACCGACTATTGCGATGTTGCCAGGCGCTGCGAGCGCAACCTCTTTCCATGACTCTGCGACATCAGTGGCATGATGATGTCGGCCCAGAGGGCGAGCGTTTGTCAGGTTTCTCCGGGTTGCCCACGGTCACAGCATCTCCACCTCTTGTCGCCACTTCCGACCCTCCCTTCGGCCCTACGCAAGCGCAGTACGAGTAATGCCCAGCATTTTAGACTTCCGCATCTCGTACGAGTAACGACTGTGGTCAAGAAAAGCTCATGGCGCCAACCGTCATACGATGATCTGCTGTAAAATGGGGGCACAGCCTCGGGATCCAACATCATGCATCTGCAGGTTGCATGTTGTCGGGCACTAGAGGCGCCTCGCGCTGCCCTTTTGATCCTTCAACCGTCCGCGCTGGTGAAGCGAAAGGGCAGGTTGGTACTCAAAACCGACATCAAACAAGTGCGCATTGAGCGCTGTGCTTGCGCGCGCTGTTGGCGGATGAAAGGGGGCTGGCATAAGACAAGGCGACGCTGGAAGTGCCAAATGCCGTAGGTTTTGCGGTACATATGCATGAGTTCCTTCCCGTCTCGTCTTCGCTTCGGCACGTCCGTCAGGGATGCCTCGAGCCTGCAGCATGGACATGGCATCGCCGCCTATTGCGCTCGGAGCCCAACTGACATGTGAAGCGTACAAGCTAGAGCCCTCAAGTACTGCATGCCTACACGTGAGGACGAGCGTTGCTACTGTCGTTCCACCAATAGCGTCAGCGCAGTATCATTTACTCCGTTCTGCATCTGGACAGCAAAGATTGCCGATGACCGGCGAGTAATTGCCAATTACGTATTCAAGGAAGCGAAGCATACTCGCCGTATTACTCGACTACCCAGAATGCGTAAGGTGACTGGGAAATACCGGATGTCGGTGCTGTACAAGTCTCGAAAGAGTTCAAGATGGTGTTGCAAGATGACCGGCTGATGTCTCTTTCCGTTCCGCCAACACGCATGAGCGAAGCTCGCGTGTGCGATAATGCACAAGGCTGACCGTTCGAACCCCGGGTGTCCATTGCTTCCAATTTCCTGCTACTCCACACCATCATCTCCTGCACGCGTTGGGCGCCAATAGCGGATACACAAGGACGCAAACACGGTAGGTAGTACAAAGCTCGTCACATTCACGACACGTCCCGTCCGGCCGGGCAGACTTAGCATTCGGAAGAGGAATGTCAAGCGGCTACGATTCCTTTGCCAGCTGCACGAGCAGGGAATCTTCGGTACGTACCTGAATACCCAAGCGAGGACACAGGAACGGCAATGCCTACAGTTGCGCCGCCCTACGCGCCGCGACTTCGGAGAAATTGTACGTTCGTCTAACGATACTTAGCACCAGATGGATCCGTCAGGCAACAAGGGCAACAACTGGCAAGCGATTTGAGCTCCACATCATCAAACTATCGAAAGTCACATCACGGCTCTGCGTATCTTTGATCCGCGAGCTTAAACTGAACCGACATGCTGTCAGCGCATCGCGGTTCTACACCAGCTCATTTCAAAGGCACATGCAAGCGAGCAGTCCGGTCAGCTTGAATGCGTTCTCAGCCGAGCATGAGATCGTATGTACAGCTGTCAGGTCAGTCTGACAACAGCCACGCGAGGATCGTTTCATAAAGAAACTTCTGCGCCTTCGATCATCGCTTGTTCCTTCCACCCAGTCAGCCTCTTCGCCTCCGCATGATCATTTATCCCAATAAACACCTGCAGCATCGCTTCTCCACACTTTACCCCAGACGGAGCGGCCCAGCGGTCCTGCTTAATTTCGGCTTCTAGCTCCAGGAACCGAGGGCAATGCCAGCTCAAATTCTGCCTTCAGCTTTGTGACGAGTAGCATGAAGCTTGGTGTGCCGCTGGCTAAATTGCCATGAATGCTTGGTTGAGTCTGGGTAGTAACGGCAGCGGTCCTTGCACCGAGTCATGCGTTGCAAATCCACATACCCCGATGCCCATCCATGGGTCCGCCCAACGCTGCAGATGACTCTTTCTCCGTTTTGCGGGGAAAACGTGGACGATGCCACATGCCATTCACAGTCGCACGTTCTCCGTATGTACATTGCATGTGCAAGAGGTGCATCGGGCAGGGCGCAATCCATGGATCAGGGAAGCGGCGAATCCGTAGCTCCGGACGCGCTTTTCCTTCCTCCAATACCTGCTGTGTTCAGCCACAGACTACCCATCATTGCCCCATTAGAGTTATTAAAAACGGCGTGCGTTGGCTGGCTGGCGGGAGGATGGATTGCGCAACTTACTTGGATCCTGGGCGTACGGCGAACAAGTCATCGAGCTGCGGAAGAGAACCAGATATAGACTAATTATGCTAGAGCAGATCTCATGCTCACGGTAAATCGAGGCCGGGCGCACTGCCATTGCTCGTGAGTGGAGCTAGCTTTCTCTTTCCCAGGCTGCTTGATAGGTCGGGCGATCATGATCCAAGCTTCTGCACAACACACAGGTTCTATGTCGGCGTGTGATCTGTTAATCGCGGGTCCGTGATGCACAGCGCCAATCCTCAAATTCTGAAGTGCTCGCTGCTGCAGATGTGGCGGTGTGATGGTCCGGATTGTAGCTGCGTCAGTCTAGCATACCGGAGGCACGCTACGGACTTGTGGTAGGGAAATGACTAGGGTGGTGAAGAGCACCGTAGAAAACGGGCAAGATGTGCAGGCACATACTGTTGGATCGCTGGTCCAGCAAGGATCCGAACAATTGAGCGGGCTTGTGCAGGTGACGTACGGACTTTAACCATTGGCTCTGTACCCATCGTGACAGCGTCTGAACGCACTTGAAGTCAAGATCCGGTACAAGACTCCGAAATGTAAGCTAGAGCTCTGACCCCGTTCAGAAGCTAGGATCATGTGTACTTAGAAATTTGCAGCTAAGGCTTCGCGCGTTCTCTAGATGCTGTTGTGTTCCTTGCTAGGTCCTCATCCCTACCCTGTTGCAGGCTGACCGCAGGCTAACCGCAGGAACGAGCAAACGGTGCGAGTAAGGTGAGATTGTTAGTGCAGGTACGCGTTGTCGTCACCCTGTCCATATCGAGGGTGCCGGAACGTCATTCCTGATGAGCAGCTGTAATGATTAACATACGAGGTATCGCGTGGGGCGAGAGTAAGGGTGTGATGTAATGCGTCTCGCATTGATCGTCTGTCACTACGGACTTTCTGCTCTGACATTCTGTGGTGCATTGGAAATGGCATATTGAATACGGAGCTGCAAGGGCCGTGTTGATAATCGAGGCTGTGTACATGATTTGTAATGAACACCAGTAATGTATATCCGAAGAAAGTGGTGAAGAAATGGGTCAACAAGACTCGTACAAAGAAGGGTATACCAGATGCGCCATTCGCGTCTGTTGAAAAACTGAAAGCGGACAAGCCAAAAGCCCGAGCCTGCCGGAAGGGCCACAGTCCAAGAAGAGATTTATGATGAGGGGATGGAAGCAGGAGAACGAAGAAGAAGTAGGAACGGTCATAATGACCACAAAAGTGCTTGTAGTGTTTCAAGGTGACTGCCAGGATAGCCGTAAAGTCATGACAACGCGGGCTACGCCATACCCTAGATCGCTTCAGTCCATAATTTTGCCGCCCAATGCGCCTATTGATACGCTAAACGCCAGATGTGAACAGGGTATAGAGACAGTATGTCGATCAGTAGCTGTGATGGTCGTTCCCGTGATCGGAATGCTCCAGCATATCTCGAAGTGAAGAGCTTACGCCAGAATAGTGGTCGTTGGTAGAATCGCTGCGCAGATAAGAGTTGGAGAACGTGGAGAGATTGTGTGGCGCGCTCAATTGGGGCATGCCGTAAGAGACCGGTGTGGCAAGCGGAGCGCTGGAGTATGACGGGAATTGAGCGGTTTGTGGAGTCGAAGCGCTCCGGCTTGGAGTGTAGTGGGTGCTCAGCTCAATACGCCTGGGCACACCGCTGGAGAAGGAGCGTATCCTATTCGAGCTAGACGCCTGGAAGCCAGGGATAGGAGCGTCTGATCTGATTAGTTTGTTATCGAGCAACACATTGCTAGAAGGCTTACAGGAGTATCCAACACCATATGGCATCATTGAGCTGGAGTATGCACTTGAAGTATCAGAGTGGCTGTTTGAGTCCATTGATGCCTGGGTCATGTCGCTGCTGTGAGAGTAATTCATGCTCGTTCGAAGTGGCGAGTCAAGTGTACCAGCGCGAGTCCTGGTGATACGGTCGCCATGAAGTGCAAGACGTGGAAAGGAGTGCTGGGAAGAGTACGATGTGGGCGCGCTCACTGGTATGGAGAATGGGTTCGATGTCCTGGGGCTGGTGTCAAGAGGCGCGGAGGGAAACCCAAAGGGTGAGTCGTGAGCTGATACAGGCGATAGTGTGTCGGTAGCAGATTGTGGCGGTGTGAATGTGAATCCGCCAAAGGCCGGACTTATGCCTGTGGGAGACATGTGAGAGTCAAGTGTCGCTCGACGTAGTGTGTCGATGCTGAGGGGCCGCATCATAGCGCTGTCAGGGAATCCTTGACCAAATGCAGCAGGGGATGCAAGCGGTGTTCCCAATCCGTGAGAGTTACTAAAGGGAGCGTGAAGTGCCTGTGCCATATCGAAGTCATCTGGAAGAGCTCGAGATCTCATCATGCGTTCGCGGTCGTCGCTAGTCAGACGCTTGAGCTTCGCTCGTCTGTCTTCGTTAGCAACTTGCTTTTACAGCTCGATTACTTTCCTTACCGGTTCTGGAACCACACTTGCACCTGTCGAGGACTGAGGCCAGGGATCTCACGGGAGAGACGTTCGCGATGAGCAGCATCTGGATGGGCCTGACGGGCAAACTCGCTCATGAGGAAGCGGGTCTGGTTATGGGTGAGCCTGAACCTCTTCATCTTGCGCTTGGCCGCTCGAATTTCAGCAGCTGTCATCGGCTTGCCCTCCTCGTTGGTGTCACTATCGACATCTTCGTATTTCTCATCAAGAATGATATCGTCACCCTCCTCTTCCGCCTTCTCCTCCGTGTTCCCATCGTTGGTCGAAGGTGGAGTCAGTCTGGAGATCGGACTAGTTGGAGCTGAGCCGCCAAAGGTTACTGTAGGCAAGTCGTGCGGCTCGATTTCATCCACGGTTGATAGTGAGCTAGAGTCATTGCTGTGTGACTTGTTGTTGAGGAGATAAGGGAAGCTCTTGTGCGATCTGATCGTTGGTCGCTTGAGATCGTATGTGCTGCTGGCTTTTTCGACTTGAAGAGCCGTCATGTCGCAATCCGAGTGTGGCGGGGTGTGCTCTTCCGTTCGTATACCGGAAGACTGCCACTCGTTTTCGACAGTGGACATGCCGTACGCAAAATTGCGAGGCGAAGTAGGAGGGGACAGGGGAACGTTGAAGCTTGCTTCAACCATTGGCGCTTTTCGCAAAGAAAGACAATAGAGAGATAGTGCTGGTTGTGCTGCTGCGCCAGTTTAGTACGAGGTAACCATCACCAGCGCCTGGTGCTGCGAACAGACTGGAACTGACTTGGTTGCACCGGCAGGCTTTGAGCCTTGGCCGCCAATGACTTGGAAGAGGTGTAAAGGGTGGCGAAGATGAGCAGCGTTACGACCCACAGTATATGCCTTGAAGGATGCGTGGCTCGGTAAAGCTTGATGGAGATGGGCTGATGATCGAGATCTGGGCTCGACGTGGGGCTGAAGGAGACACTGGGTCAATCTGATGAGACCTGATGGTGGAGCAAGTTGCTTGATAGGGAGGTAGAGTGTTGTGGTAAGCAGTTGGCTAGCTCGAATGGAAAGCAAGCATTCGGCGATGGGGAACCCTTTGTAAGTAGGTTCAGAACCTGGCGGAGGGTGCTTGAGCGAATGCAGCAGGGGAAGCGGAACAGATCATTCAGACAAGAAAGGCTTAACGCTTTACTGCTGAGGATGATCCGGATAAATCGAGCTTTTGAGAAGTGTGAGGACTGGGGTTGGGCCACGCATAGACTAAGGGCACTTTCAGAAACATGACATCCGTAGGGAATCTAGAAGCGAGTCGTTACACGACAAGATGCGTGACTAACGTCGAGGGCTAGGAAGGCCCCAAAAGTTCCAAGACACAGGGATACAGTAGCTCGGGACGTGAAGGAGAGACGGAGCGGGAGCGGGCGAATCGACGGTCTCTGAATCAGGTGCACTGGAAACCGGGGGGCCCTCTCGAGGAGGACCGTGAGCGGTGCGTGAACATGGAGGGCTGCCTGCAGTAGACCAGGGCCCTAGTAAAGAAACCGCCGACGAGCAATGCATGGACCGTGGCGTCTCTAAAGGCAGTTGTGGGCGTTTCCATTGGTCTGAAGCACAACGGGAGCCCCAGGGACACACGCAGCAGGAGCGACAGGGATTATACGACAGGGTTACAGGGTTCGGCAACGTTTCTTTGCGGGGTCTCTACTGTTGATGCTGCTTTAGTCCGCGCCGTGGGCGAGCGAGGTGGTGGTGGTGAGGTCGGACTGAGGATAGGTGTATTGCTAGCCGCGCATGTGCAGCGTGCTCACTCCATGCTACTGCCGAGTAACCAGCGCTTCACAGCGGTCCACATCCGTGCTGGTATGCGGCTGGTGGCTTTCAAAGCGTCGTTTGGCAGCTGTCTCATAACGGCTGTGGCCCGCGAGATTGCGTCAGGAACGCGCTGCATCAGCCTTGTTCTTCGAGCCGCCCATTGCGCCCTGCGACGCATGAAATTCAGTGCTTGGATGCCCTCGCCGCCAGCAAACAGCGATTAACTGGATTCGTGCTGAACAGGTACAAACTGGCTACACACCTGCGCGATCAGTCGTAGTGGCTGCCGTGTAGTCACGAGTACCTAGTTGCCCGTCGCCGAGCGCCTAGCACGCCGGCTGCAGTGTATGGCGCGTGCAGTGAACGATCTGGCTGGAGGATCCAACGGCGAAAAGCTTCGGGCCGCACTGAGATCGTATTTTCTCGAAGCCCACTTCTTCATGGTGCAACGCCGGCCTTCTGTCGGTGGCTCTGACAGCGGTGCTTGTCGACGTAACGCATCATGGCAGGGTGCCCAGGGTAGCGGCGGGCACAAGGACTCAGCGTCCAGACGCCAGTCTGTTTCGCTGCGTGAGGCTGCCACAATGTCTCGACGGCGCGTTGCAGGGGACGTCAAGGATAGGCAGGTGGGCCTGCGTTGAGATCGCAATCAGTGCCGGTCAGTGCAGCCAACCCTTCCAAGTTTCCGCGGGGATCAGCAGCTCTCAAGCCGAACATAGTCATCACCCGTGCCTGAAATGAGCTGGCCAGCCGGCGCACCAGGCTGGGGCGTAGTGCATCATGAACACAGCAACGATAGCCGAGCGCTGGGTGCGGTGCTCGCTGTGGACGCTGTGATCGTCGGCACGGGCGGCCTCAACGCCATCGAACGCTAAATGGTGTTGTCCCACGGTGAGGCACACAGCTGGCGGCCAGCGTTTGGGTTGTTTGGCATGTTTCGCAACGCAGAAGAAAATCAGAACTCACTTTTTGCCGGGATAAGCAATCTCCAGTCTAGGCGTCGATGCCGAGACCGGCCTCGCGGCCGATTTTCCAAACGTGTGCCAAGCCGAGCTCCTGTCATTTACTACCTACCCGCTTTCATCCGTCAACCCAGCAGCGAAAGCGAAACCGCCGCGGAAATTTTGGCGGGCTATTGGTGGGGAGCAAAGGGTACACGTGTTTGATGGACACATGGATGGCATGCTGAGCAGCTGATGTCGGGAGAAGATGCTCTTTCCGACAAGCGCTACCATTCGGCTTTTCGTTCTGCCATTGCATTGAAGACCATCAATAATGCTGTATGCTAGTTTGGAGATAGCCCGGTGCGCTCGTACTGTGAAGTTGACACTTCGCTAGCAGCTCAATGCCAGAACAATGACAATGCCTCCATTCACAATCGAGAACGCTGTGACAGGTAAGACAAGGTCCCTTCATTTCGGGGGACCGCAGCATCGCCCACGTACGTGGAGCATCTGAACTCAAACTTCGGCCAATGACTGCAATACAGCCTACGTCCGCCCGCCTGAGGTCATTCTGGCTGGCAGCGGCACTTGATGTGTTCGCTTGACAGTTTAATTTCGTAGTGCCGGGAATGACACAACGTCTGGCCACTGGCCGGGCACGTCGGTCCAGTAGTCTTGATTGCGCCCTTCATCTCCATCCTGCAGATCGTGGCGCTGCGTGTCCTGTGGCGTGGCGCCGCTCTGCGGCTGCTTCACAGCCCGCTGGCAACTCCAGTGGTACCTCAAAGATCGCTCGGAGACATGTATGATGACTGGCTGTGCCCCATTTAGTCTTCATATGACCCCCGTCAACACCATCTCCTCATAACCGGGCGTTACGCCTCACCCACAATGCACATCGTCAAAAGAAGACAGAGTTTGTGAGATAGACTGCATGTTCACAACCCCACATGACACGCCACTCGCACATGCAGCAATTCCCCTGCTGGTTACTTCATCTCTGTGTCTGCAGTCACTTGATCTCGTTGCTCGGCCCGCTGCTCCTCGACGCTATGCTGTTCTTCTAGCGGAGCTGCATCCCTGCCTTCCGGAACGGTGGGTGCGGTATTGTCGCCTGCAATCTCAGTTTGAGAAGGGGTCGGCTGGAGAGCCTCCAGACCCCTACCACGTTCGATCTTCTCGAACGAGCTCAGCTGCTTCTGAGATGCCGCGCGAAGACCCCTCCAGATGTAGCTTGACTTCTTCTCCTCTATCTCGCGCTTCTCAGATTCATTGTTAGCTATCTCCAAATCAAGGTCGATCATCTTGACCTTCTTCGCGTATGTTTCTGCACTTGGTGCATTGAACCTTGTGGTTGTAAGCACAGCAAATGGGGTTTTCGACTTGACGGGTGTATCATACCGATCGCGCTGCCGCAGTTGAGACAGTCCCTTTTCCGCTTCCGTGTTATACAAGAAGTCCAGAGAGCTGGGAACGCCCATGGGCTCCATTGGTCTCTTCTTTGCGACGGCACGCACAGCATCAGATTTGGATGTCAAGAACTGTGCTGTGTCGACGCGCTTTCGAGTGAACGGCTGACAGTTCTCCATCTTCCATCTTACCCAGTTTTTGTCACGGGAAAGCACGGTGTCTACCATCCGGTAGTAGAACTTGCCGTCCGGGCCCTCCTGCAGGTAATTTGCGATGGCGGTTTTGATGCCCAATGCCCATTCGGTCTGTGCTTTATGGTCAGACATGACAAGAAGAGTTAATGATCACTGACGTAGGCGCCAGTGGCGAAACTCGAAGATCAGGAGAGAAGGTGGCGGACACTTACGTCTTGCTCACGCATAGTGAAGTTGTACTGCATGGCCTTTTGCGCATTTTGGTAGAGTGGCTTGCTCTTTGCTTTATCGGTTAAAGTCAAGAGAAAATCGACAAGTATGAGGGCCTGAACCAGGATGTGTCGCTGGAAAGCAAGATCGCTTAGCTACGAGGTGTCAGCCACAGCATATGTTGAGAAGATGGTGGGCACATACCTCGAGCTTAAACAAGTCACGACTTGTAAGGTACTTTGGGTTGAACGTGTTTGCGAACACGTCATAGCTATCGCCCGAAGAAGGCTTTGGTCCTTTCTTGCGTTCGATGTCCCCTGATTGTATCACCTTCGGCACCTCCTTGAATTTCGCAAGTGTCGCTTCCAGACTGCTCCGAAAATCCTTGAAGTTATTCTCCTCGAAAAGGCGGGGCGGGTTTGAGAACGAGTGTTGCAATGACCAGAAGACTGGGTACAGTGTGTCGATGTTCAGTGTCTTGGGCTGATCCGCCTTCCCTTTCAGGGAGTTACCAGGCCTGGTCGCTGGGTCCTCAGACGCAGCCGTAGTCTTGATGGTAGGCGCTGATGCATCGTTATCGACTTGCATCGCATCCTCATTTGCAGGTGTATCTGCCAGGAAGTCTTCGAACGTTGTGACATTCTCCACGTGGAAATTGCCGCGAAGGTTGACTGAGCTCTTGTCACCAAGCGGGAAGCTTTGGAACATAAAAATGTACACACGGCCACAGAAGACCGGATCTTCCGCGCGAGACAGCCGGCGGAGCAGTTCATTACACAGTCGCAGAATGACCAGGGACTTGTTTTGAGAGCTTATCTAACGAGGAGTAAGTTTAGCAGACTGGAATGTCGGAGAACATACTGCGATGATTGCTTCTCTTCGCGATTCGAGGAAGTTGAATACCGTCCGACATTGCGCCAGTGACTGGCTGTCGAGAAGCTCTTCGATCAGTAGAAGCACTAATTGTGCTGAGCATATGTCTAATCTGATCAGCACGCTTCCAAAATACTCCAGCTCACAGGACATGGATACCTCTGTCGCCACAGTACTGCAGAATGTCAAGTAAGTTCCACACTGTTACAAATTCTGGCTCATCAATCTTTGTTGATCCCTACTGACGTCAGCTGATATTCGCAGCGGAGTCGGTTTGCTTACAATGTTGGCGTAAAACACGCCTTTTGCAGCACTCTCAACTGCGGTTGACAGGGTATCTTTTTCGCCATTGATGTCGCTGAAAAGAGACTCGCTCTCAGGCACTAGCTCTGCTACCTGAAGCGGAGGCTCGATTGAATTACTGCGTTTGACCGACCGCGCACGATGCAGCAGTTCATCCAGCCTCGCTGCCGTGCTGTTCTGAGGCACACCAGGGACAGCCATCTCAAGCGCGCGATGTCGAAAGAAAGTGATCACAAGGCGATATGTTGGAGTACCCTTAACGTGTACGAGTTAAACCGCAAATTTCAGTCTTTGCACTTCTAGTGAATGAATTAGTCACTGGCGACCCTCGCTATGCGGCGCAGAAGGGGATGTCACTTTAGTTGATGTGGATTGGATGTTGGCCCCAGTCCTCTGTCGCGAGAATAAGTGTTCTTGGCGCGCTAGGCACTAGCGTAATCGCGTCAAAGACGCGTCTGATGTCAGTCACAAAGGCCGCTCATTGCAACCTCAAGAGCATATTCCCTCTTTGATTGCGGGACTTGAGACGGTACCGTCTATTGCCAACGATACATCATGGCTCCCACAGTTGCACCTCCAACCTCAGGTGACGAGTTGGACGACATTTTACGCGGGATCGCCGCAGAAGGAGGTTATCAGCCCGAGCCGGCGGCGAGTAAATCCACGAACAATGCAGATGCAGGCCTCGGTATCGACGAGGAGATTGCTGTGATTAAAAAGCGCATACCAAACCCAAAACTAGACGATGTCAGGCTGCGCTCGGAGCGTGGCGTTCCACGTCTGCGAACGATCTCGAAAGAGAGGCTGCGCTTCAAGGGCAAAGGGCATGAGGTACGTCTGGTCTAGACCTGTAATTGCCCGCAAGTTCACACAGCTGCAGTACGGAGACATTGCCCGCATGCTGAACATGTATCAGCTCTGGCTCGACGACCTTTACCCTCGCGCCAAATTCGCAGACGCCCTAGCCATCATCGAGAAGGTCGGCCATACAAAACGAATGCAGGTCGACCGAAAATTCTGGATAGATGAAGGGAAACCAAGGCAGACATCAGATAAACCCGAGGACGACGTAGGTGCAGATGTTCAAAATGAAACTGCTGCACAGGTGCAAGCAGAGACTATGGAGGGACTAGAGGCGGAAGACAACACTACAGCAGTGCAGTCTGGTGCTGAAACACCTGTTCAGCCCCGAGCTTCCGCACACCCTTCTGCTGAGGAGCCAAATGAGGATGAGCTGGACGCGCTATTGGCAGAGAGTGAACAGCGAGCCCAAATAGCACCCAAAGTGCTGCCTTCGCAGGCAAGGCCAGCTACGGACGATCCGTTTGCAGACGAGATGGAGGCCATGGAGGGCATGGAGGACATGTGGTGATCGCACTTTGTTCTGGACGATCTGACATGAGAGGGCTTGATGATTTTGGACTTGCATAGCGTGGCGTTTGGGAATATAAGATATCTAGCATTTAGAATAAACAGAGCTGAGCCAGGTGAATGCCCTGTTCATGCAGAAAACAAATGCTACTTAACATACTCGTGAAGCTGTGCATGGCTGGCGTGTGCAGCAGCTCCCTTGCGCACCCCGCATGTGGGGCTCTTGCGCCTTGACCGACGTGGACAAACATTGACAACGTCATCAATGATTTTCGACACTACGGAGCCAGGGACGCACTCAACTCTACCTCCCGCACGCGAAAATGGAGACCATTTCTGGCGAGTTGGAGAAGCTGCGCCTGAATAGCGGCTGGATAGACGCTGTTGCAGGCGAACAACGACCACCCAAACGACAGAGAAAGACGAAGGAAGCCGTCAAGAAAGAGCTGGAGCATGAGTTTCTGACGCCTTCGCATTCGTTCAACACGCAATGGTTGAACCAGCTGCAGCAACGATGGGAACCCCCGACAAATTATCGTGGCCTGTTCCAGATCGCCCCAACTCAGACCCGCACAATCATTCGCTTTACTCGTGAGGGTCTTGAAGGCCGCGTCACAGGATACAAGGAGGTCACTGTTCCTGCAAACTCGGCAACTGCGAAGAACTCTACCTCGCTTTTGAGAAAGCCAGCCAACAGAGCCGAGTTTGTCCGTGGTGCAGCAGGCTTCTTTCCATTTGCGCCGGGAGGTCTTGATGGCGTCGAAGCCATCGCAGCAATCGAAGACGAAGCGATCATGCGGCAGGAGGGTGCCAACGCGAAGAAGAGCGGAGGTCTCGATCGCGTGATCAACTTTAGCGCTGAGGGTGGTCTATTGGAGATTCCACCCGGTTTTACTCGCGGCCTAGACTTCAAGCTAAAACCTGCTGGGGATGAGAAGGCTGCGCTCGAGGTGGAAGCTGCGCTCGGGGAAGCGGCGGCGCCTGTCAAAGATGCTGATGCAGATGATGATGATGCCGTGGACAGTATCGAAGTCGACGGAGTTGAGGCAGCAGATGCAGAAGGACAGACTCCCGGAGAAGAAGAGATCGATGCGCTCCTACCAGTCGAGTTCCCCGCCCTTGCGCCTCACACGCAGCTTGCCATGGCTAACAGGAAAGGCGGGCGAGAGTGGGCTCACATGGTTGATGTCAATCGCGACATTACGAACTTTAAGGAGCTTGTACCTGAGATGGCGCGCGAATACCCCTTCGAGCTGGATACATTTCAGAAGGAAGCTGTCTACCACCTGGAGAATGGCGACTCTGTCTTCGTTGCAGCCCATACGTCTGCTGGTAAAACGGTGGTGGCCGAGTACGCCATTTCGCTTGCTGCAAAGCACATGACCAAAGCGATCTATACCTCACCCATCAAAGCTTTGAGTAATCAGAAGTTCCGTGATTTCCGTCAGACATTCGACGATGTTGGCATTCTCACCGGAGATGTTCAAATCAGACCAGAGGCCAGCTGTCTCATCATGACTACGGAGATCCTTCGAAGTATGCTGTACCGGGGAGCCGATCTCATCAGAGATGTGGAATTTGTCATCTTCGACGAGGTCCACTACGTCAACGACTTAGAGCGCGGTGTGGTCTGGGAAGAGGTCATCATCATGCTTCCTGAGCACGTAACGCTAATTCTTCTTTCGGCCACGGTTCCCAACACCTATGAATTCGCTTCGTGGGTCGGACGAACCAAGAAGAAGGACATCTATGTCATCTCAACGCCCAAACGTCCTATTCCTCTCGAACATTACTTATGGGCAGGCAAGGGGATGCACAAGATTGTTTCAGCAGACAAAAAATTCATCGATAACGGATGGAAAGACGCAAACGATGCGCTCTCCGGCAAAGACAAGGTCAAAGCACCGCCAGCCGCCAAGGATGCACCAGCAGGAAGAAGTGGTGGAGGCCGTGGTGGCCCACCTGCAAGGGGAGGGCAAAACCAGCGTGGAAGAGGCCAGCAGAATGGTGGCCGCGGTGGTACCGGTGGTCGTGGTGGCGGACCGCCGGCTGCTCGGGGCCGGGGCAATATCGCCAGGACAGGTCGCGGTGGTGGCCGGACAACAGCCGCTCAAGATCGAAATATATGGGTGCATCTCATTCAGCATCTGCGCCAGAAAGAGCTACTCCCAGCTTGTATATTTGTCTTCTCGAAGAAGCGTTGCGAGGAGAATGCGGACGCGCTGTCGAACATTGACTACTGCACCGCTGCAGAGAAAAGCGCTATTCATATGACCATTGAGAAGTCACTGGCCAGACTGAGTCCTGAAGATCGAGACTTGCCGCAGATCAAGAAGCTCAGGGAGCTGCTCAGCCGAGGTATCGCCGTCCACCACGGTGGCATGCTGCCTATTGTCAAGGAAGTGGTCGAGATTCTGTTTGCAAAGACCCTAGTCAAGGTACTTTTCGCAACAGAGACCTTTGCGATGGGTCTCAATCTGCCTACCAGGACTGTCGTCTTCTCAGGCTTCCGCAAGCATGACGGAAGGGAGTTCCGTGATCTCCTACCCGGCGAGTACACTCAAATGGCCGGTCGCGCTGGACGAAGAGGTCTCGACACGGTGGGCACGGTAATCATTTGCGCACCTGGTGCCGATGAAGCGCCGCCGGCAGCTCGACTACGACAAATGATGCTGGGCGAACCAACAAAGCTGCGTTCGCAGTTCAGGCTCACGTACAACATGATGTTGAATCTACTGCGTGTTGAAGCTTTGAAGATCGAGGAGATGATTAAGCGCAGCTTCAGTGAAAACGCCACCCAAGCCCTCTTACCAGAACACGAAAAGAAGGTGAAGCTCTCAGAAGCTGATTTGGAAAAAGTCAAGCGCGAGCCTTGCGAAATCTGCGACGTTGATCTGGAAGCATGCCATCAGGCGTGTGAAGACTACAAGAAGCTGACGAACGAGACGCATCTCAGTCTCCTCGGCAATCCTTTGGGACGTCGCGTGTTCAGCAAAAACCGACTCATAGTCTACAAGAAAGACAACATGCGTACGGTAGGTATGCTCCTCCAAGATGGACCCAGTAAGGGCAACGAGCCTACTGTCAAGGTCCTAGAGATTTCACAGAACCTCGAGCGAAAGCCTGATGATCTACTACCTTACTTCGCAGACTTTGCTAAGTTGTTCCGCAACTTGCCAACAAGTCCAAAAGACATGATATTGAAGACCGCATATATCCCTCTCAATGATGTCGAGTGTTTTACGAAGACGACCATCGATATACCAGAGACTGTTCAGAACCTCACGAAAAAGAAGGATCTGATGAATCTGGCGCATGCCCAGTTCATTCCACTGTGTACATCATGGAATTACGAAGACTGGGACGAGTATGACTACAGCCGCATCAAGAACCTCCAGTTTCGCGAAACTCAGGACGCACGACGCAAACGAGGCCAGAATGCCGTAAATAAGGAGTGTCTACAGTGTCCCAACTTCTTGAAGCATGTAAGCTCGCTCGCTTCAAGTCCACTAAGCCCAACATATGCTAACGGACTAGTTTTCAATGGAACACGATCAATGGGTCATTAAGGAGAACATCCTTGCCATTCGCCAACTCATGTCTGACCAGAATCTCCAACTACTTCCCGACTATGAGCAGAGGATACAGGTGCTTCGCGAGCTCGGCTTCATCGATGAAGGTTCACGCGTAGAGCTGAAGGGCAAGGTAGCTTGCGAGGTAAATTTATCCATCCAATCTGTGCATTCACATTGCTCACACTCGCTTCCAGATTCATTCGGCAGACGAACTTGTGCTCACCGAGCTGGTCCTTGAGAACGTCCTTGCTGAGTACGAACCCGAGGAGATTGTCGCGCTGCTGTCTGCATTCGTATTTCAAGAAAAGACCGATACCGAAGCCACACTGACCGCATCGCTCGAACGAGGCATAGCCAAGATCGTGGAGATTTCTGAGAAGGTCAACAAAGTCCAGACCGATTACCAGGTCATCCTGTCCGCCGACGACTCCAACGACTTCGTGTCCAAGCCTCGCTTCGGCATGGTTGAGGTGGTCTACGAGTGGGCCCGCGGCATGTCGTTTAATCGCATAACAGACCTAACGGATGTCATGGAAGGCACCATCGTGCGGGTTATCACGCGTCTGGATGAGACATGCCGGGAAGTCAAGAACGCAGCGCGAATCATAGGCGACCCGACTTTGTTCCAGAAAATGGGAACTTGCCAGGAACTCATCAAACGGTACGTTTCGTTCGCCTACTATTCGCAAACAAGGATATGCATGATTGTCCATGATCGTTATCTGTATGCTGACTGGTGAAACAGCGACATCTGTAACTGCGCGAGTTTGTACCTGTAGAACTGGGGTGTTTCAGACGGGTTCTAAAGTGTCAGTGTCGGTGAACCGTGAGTATGTTTCGGGACCACGTTTCGATTCCGAGCTTGCAGGTGGCTTGAAATCTGAGGATACCGAGCTTGGCTTGAGGCCTGGAGATGCCGAAGAGAGCCAAAGATCCTGGAGGCCACGAGACTTCATGCAGACATGGATGTGCTCGGCGGTAATCCACGACATGCGTCAAAAGTTGCATAACATACACACGTGACATGTTATACACATGGATCATCAATGCTCTTCTGGAGTCGTAGCGCGTGGCCGACACAAGGATTGTTGACAAGCATGGCATGAACGCCAGTCGAACCTTCTTGCAGATTTCGGTAACGAAGCAGTTCAACGTCTTGTGTGAGCTAGTGGCTGAATGGAGAAGTCATGATAGGTCGCTGCGGTGGTACGGTTGTGAGCTAGATGCTGTCCGGCTTTACTCACACCTGCAGATGAAACGTGCCCTGTATGTAAGGCACAGTGGGCCTCACGATGTGATGTCAACAAGTGCACAGCATGGAGTGAGATTACACATGTGGAGATTCGACGCCCATGTGGAAGCCATAATGACTGATGCCGTTGCCGCCAGAATGCTGTGTTAGGCTGCAACCGCTGTCAGGCCTCGTACTGTGATCAATGGCGGTTTCAAGGCATGCAAAGATATGTCATATTCTGAACTGACGAGTTTGCTACGTAGCTACGCTGTCTTAAGCTGACGTCGGTCTCTGACCGTGTCTCGGTCTTCTGCGGTTGAAGCCAGAGACATGTTTGCTGCGAACACAGCAGGGTAGAATGACAGCCACCAGAGGTAGTCGAGTGGTTCTGAGTCTTCGTGAATGAAGTAAATCCTGCATGAGCTGGCCGGTACCAAGCCGTACAGCATTCACGAATCAACATGGCTCTTTGCTGAGGTTGTGCTTCCTTGAAGTGCACGCACCCAATTCAAAACTTACGTACTTACACCTTCATCAGCTCAGGATCCACGATTGTGTGGAGCACCTCCAGGGCTATGCTCCTCTTCGATACACTCTTTTGTGGAACTGTTGCGTACCTATTGTGTAGCTCCATCTGACAGAGGGTCTGCCTCATGACTTCCACCCTGCAGGTATACGTACCGATCTCGATCGCAGGGCAGGAGCGGATGGAAACATGGCATGACACTCCGAAGATAGATTCTGCTTGCTGCCATCGGTGTCCTGCTCATGCCGATCTCAAGAAGCATACAAGTCAATCTCATATACCAAAATCTTGAGCCAGTGACAGATGGTGCTGGCTCGTGTTGCGCCCCAGCCACGTTCTGCCCCCACCGCGCCGGCAAGCTAGCGCCTTTGGGGGCTCGCACAGGCCCTTTGACTTTTCTGGTGGGGGCTGTCCGAAGAATCACATTCTCCCACAAGCCGGAGGCAAGTCGCAAGGGCGCAGAATTCAAGAGACACAAGCGTGCTGTTTCCCCCTACTATTTTCCACGCCATTAAACCTTTCTTGCCGTGCTGCGAGCAGAGCGTGCAGCTTTGGCCTTCGCCGTAACCTCAAACCCCACCGTCCACACCGCACGCACCGACCTTGAATCCTCGAGCGGACAGCTGCACGAGGCACACATACGCCGTCGCGAATTATTAATCGCGACCATGGACGCCGCGGGCCTTCGTGACCGCATCCAGGCCACACTCGACCCTAATGCTGCTATCCGCCAGCAAGCTGAGCTGGACCTGAAGCATGTGCGTGTGCTTCTGGGTCCTGGCGTGTATCGGCCGACACTGACAGTCACATAGGCCGAGGAGCAGCCAGGCTTCACTGATGGGCTGCTGAACGTTCTCCAGCAGGAGCAGGAGCCTGCGATCCGACTGTCGAGTAAGAAGGCGCGAGTACCCGGTGCCAGGGCCTCGTATGCTGACGCGTGATGCAGCTGTTGTCTACCTCAAGAACCGCGTCTCCAAGGGCTGGGCGCCGGCCGAGGAGTACAGCCAGGCCAAGCCTATCCCAGAGGAAGAGAAGACTTCTTTCCGAGACCGCCTCGTACCCGTCCTCGTTGCCTCGCCGCCGCAGATCCGCCTGCAGCTCATCCCCACCCTACAGAAGATCCTCGCATACGACTTCCCGTCAAAATGGCCCAACTTCCTCGACATCACTATCCAGCTGCTGAACGCTGGAGATATTGCGTCAGTCTTCGCTGGCGTGCAGTGTCTGTTGGCGATCTGCAAGATCTACAGATTCAAGTCTGGCGAGAACAGGGCAGACTTCGACAAGATTGTCGCCATGTCTTTTCCGCAATTGCTGAACATTGGCAATTCGTTGGCAGGCGAGACGAGTCTCGAGGCTGGAGAAATCCTCCGCACCGTGCTAAAGGTGTACAAGCACGCCATCTACGTAAGGAGCTTGTGAGTAACAGTACGCGACGAAGGCGCTGATAACGACGCAGTTTGATCTCCCCGCCTCTCTCCGCGAACAGCAGACTATGGTTGGGTGGTGCACACTCTTCCTGACCGTCGTTGGCAAGGAGCCACCAGAGACATCTATGGTTGAGGACCTTGACGAGCGCGAGGTCAACCACTGGTGGAAAGCAAAGAAATGGTCATACGCGAACTTGAACCGTCTTTACGTCAGGTGCGTATCGCAATCGCCACAATGGAGGGATCTGAACTAACCTACACAGATACGGGAACCCATCTGCGCTGGGCAAAAACAACGAGGTCGACTACACCGAGGTCGCCAAGAACTTCATCGCCAACTTCGCTCCTGAGATCCTCAAGGTCTACCTCCAGCAGATCGAGAAGTGGGTTGGCAAGCAGGTCTGGCTGTCCAAGGCCAGTCTGTACTATACTCTGAGCTTCTTGGACGAATGCATCAAGCCCAAGTCCATGTGGACCTTGCTGAAGCCACACACCGACAACCTCATTTCGCATCTGATATTTCCAGTCTTGTGTCAGTCAGATGAGGATATCGAATTGTTCGACGAGGAGCCGCAGGAGTATCTGCACCGCAAGTTGAACTTCTACGAAGATGTTACCGCCCCCGATGTCGCTGCCACAAACTTCCTCGTCACACTTACAAAGAGCCGTAGGAAGACCACTTTCACCATACTTAACTACATCAACGAGGTGGTCAACCAATACGAGGCTGCACCAGATGGCGAGAAGAACCCGAGAGAAAAGGAAGGGGCGCTGCGCATGATTGGCACACTCTCTGGTGTCATTTTGGGCAAGAAGAGCCCTATCGCCGATCAGGTCGAATACTTCTTTGTTCGTCATGTCTTCCCCGAGTTCCGCAGTTCTCATGGCTTCCTCCGTGCACGCGCGTGCGATACCCTTGAGAAGTTCGAGCAGCTCGATTTCAAGGACCCCAATAACCTCATCATCATTTACCGCAACATTCTCGAGTCCATGGCAGATTCCTGCCTTCCCGTTCGTGTAGCCGCCGCCCTGGCTCTTCAGCCCCTGATACGCCACGATGTCATCCGGACCAATATGAAGACCAACATTCCCCAGGTTATGCAGCAGCTCCTCAAATTAGCGAACGAGGTTGATGTGGATGCCCTCGCCAATGTTATGGAGGACTTCGTCGAGATTTTCGCACCAGAATTGACACCATTCGCGGTCGCGCTTAGTGAGCAACTCCGCGACACATACCTCCGCATCGTCCGCGAGCTCGTGTCTAGGAATCAAGAGAAGGGCGACGATAGCGAGTATGGCGATTTCTTGGACGAGAAGAGTATCACAGCTCTTGGTGTTCTGCAAACCATCGGGACCCTGATCCTTACGCTCGAGAGCACACCGGACGTCCTCCTGCACCTCGAGACTATTCTCATGCCTGTCATCACGATCACGCTTGAGAACAAGCTCTATGGTATGCATCATCACCGACTTAGTCGTCAAAGCTCATTTGTTAATCTTTTCACAGACCTGTACAACGAGGTCTTTGAGATCATCGATAGCTGCACGTTTGCTGCCAAGAGCATTTCGCCAACCATGTGGCAGGCTTTTGAGCTTATTCACAGAACATTCAAGGCCGGTGCCGAGCTCTACCTTGAAGGTATGGTTGTCAACACACACAACAATCCTCTTTGCTGACAGAAACAAGATATGCTGCCTGCCCTGGAAAACTTTGTGAACTACGGAACCCAAACCCTCGTGCAGAACCGGGCTTACCTTGACGCCATGGTTGACATGGTTCGCACCATCTTCAAGGACGACAAGGTCGGAGGTGTTGACCGCATCTGCGGTTGCAAGCTCGCCGAGATTATCATGCTGAACATGCGTGGTCACGTTGACGACTACGTCCCGGAGTTCCTCTCGCTTGCTATGCAAGTCCTGACTAACGATGAGCCTAAGGTCAAGTCTCTCCGCATCCACCTGATGGAGGTCATCATCAACAGCATTTACTACAACCCCGCCCTTGCGCTCCACGTACTTGAGGCGAACGGCTGGACCAACAAGTTCTTCAGCCTGTGGTTCTCCAGTATTGATAACTTCACAAGAGTCCACGATAAGAAGCTGTGCATTTCTGCTATTTGCGCGCTCCTAACTTTGAACGCCCAAAGTGTACCTATCAGCGTTCAGCAGGGATGGCCGCGCCTACTGCAGGGCGTTGTACGACTCTTCCAGACCCTGCCCGCCGCTTTGAAGAACCGTGAGGAGGCCAAGAGGGAGGACAACTTCGACTTCGCCAATGAGTATGAGGAGGACGAGGAAGATGAAGAGTGGGAGCAGGAAGCCGACTGGAACAACGAGGCTGATGAAGAGGAGATCAAGGACGAAAGCGCCGCTTACCTCGAATTTTTGAACGAAGAAGCTCAAAAGTTCGGCGGCGTCGATGACGATGATGACGATGACGAACTCGAGGAGGAGAGCCTCCTCGAAACACCCCTGGACAAGGTGGAGCCATACGCTATGTTCAAGCATGCACTGCTCCGTAAGTCTCCTAAATCTCAAGCTTAAAACGGAACAGAGTTGACACGTTACAGAACTTCAACAAGAGCAGCCCGCGCTGTATGAGAATCTCACGAAGAACCTCAACCCTGAGGAGCAGGTAGTCGTCCAGGGCGCTGTCCACCAAGCCGACATCATTGCACAAGCTCAGGCTCAGGCCGCTGCCGCTGCGGCTAACGGCCAGCCCGGTTTGCCCCAGCAGTAGGATGGCTGGGACATGTTCACGCAAATTCGTCGAAAGATGAGTCTTGCGAACCATCAAGCAGACAAATATAGATAGCTTCTCTTTCTTCAAAGGCATTGGATTCCCATTTCCCTTTTTCTTCGTTTAGCGAGCATTTGTGGCACACCCCCCTGGCGTTTTTTGTTGACAAAGACGGTTCGGTGGATGTCTCGGGCGGTTGGGTTGATCCGGCGTATGTGTTGTCTAGGGTGGAGGATATCCCTTGGGAAAGAGGGGGAAATAAACAGGGACGAGCAGAAAAGGCAGGGGCGACGGTAGGTACTGTGGAAGTGGGCGACCACGCGATCCAGTGATGATGAGGCGCGAAGTGAGCAGCCGGCTGGAGGGCAGCGAAGGTGCACTCTGTTGTGGGTCTAGAAAGATAAAGCATCGTGTGACTTATGATCCGCTCCTTACGCCACGCGCGTGTCACCTGGTGATGCTATAAACGAAAAGGTAAAAGCGCGCGGATAAGCGGAGTGGAGTTGCAGTGTGATGCTTGACCGGGACCGACCGCGACCATGACGCTTGCGCTCGCGCTCTTGCGCTTCCACCCGCAACGTAGACAGATACGAACTTCACGAAAGCGAAAATCCGCAGCCTAGCTCCCCTAGCACCTATTCCATATCCTTGTCCGACCGAGAACTATTTTGCGACTCTGTCCTTGCGCATCTCTAACGACACAGCTCTGGTGTTCCTGAGCATACGTCACCCTAGAAATAATCTCCCAGCTCCGTGGTCGTGCGGCGCATCACTCAGCACTTCACCATGTCGCGCCCTACGATTTCGAAAGCCCAGAGTACGTCGTCGCAGGTCATGGCGCCAAGTGCGTGAGCAGACACTGACTCTGCAGCTTCCTATCCCATATTTGCCGCGAGCTTCGCAAGCAGCAGACCCGGCGTGCTCGCAGTGGGAGGCGGCGGCGGCGGAGGAAGGCACGGCGTCAAGAACAAGATCACAGTCTTCGACTTCACATCACGAGCGCCCAAGGTCGAGCCCATCGCCGAAATCGAGGCGTCCACGGACGACTCGGTGACATGTCTCGCGAGCCTGGCGACCAAGGACGGCCTGATACTCTATGCTGGCGTCAACAGCAGCGAAGAGGACCGCGCAAAGGACAACAACGAGCACTTCCGCGCATTTGAGGTCCAGCTTCCCAAAGGAAAGATTGCAACGGACGGTGCGGATGCGGACATCGCGTACTTGAGCAAGGCGAAGCTCTTCGGGTCGGTTCAAGACGTCAACGCGAAGAAGGAGGGGTACCAGCGACTGGTGCGTCTGTCACCGCCGCCAAGAACTGTATCAAGCGCACCCACACGGCGCATCGGCGCAATTGCATCGAGCTTAGCTGGCGACGAGAACGAGATCGTGGTTTTCAGCGCCGTCTCAAATAAGCCGCGGGATCCACAAGACATACTGCAGCGCATCAAGCTGGGAAAGGGCGAAGAGGCCAATGACGTCGACTTCTTTGACAAGGGGGACGGCCAATTCGAGCTTGCCTACGTTCTCGACCACGATGTGATCGTCCACAACATCAGCACATCGCAGACCAAGCCCAAGGATGCCCGCCGGAAGCTCTACTCCATCCCACTGCCCGACCTCGGAAAGAAGACCGGACGTTCGAAGCTGCGGTGCATACGATGGCTGACCCCCGAACACCTGCTCTTACTAGTCAACAAGCCCAGCAGGACAGGCGTAGAACTGCTGCTTGTGCACATGTACGAGGAGGGCCCGGGAAGCGTCGTACTGCGAAAGACGCTACCAAAGAGCGTCAAGGCAGCAACAGATATGGACGTTGCCCTTCTAGACCCCGACACCTCGGGAGCATATCAGATTGCCATTGCTATAGCAGCGATCGACATTTCGCTTCATGTCTACTCGATAGACTACCACGGCCACTCGAGGAACTCGTTGAGCTCGTTCCACCACTTTGCGACGTATGATAGCGTAGGTTATTTGCATCGGTCCGGAAGAAACAAGACTGACATTGGACAGGTACACGAGGTTCAGATGACGAAAGCAGTATTCTCGCCCTTCCACAAGCCAGTCGCTCCTCCAGACCAGGCTGCAGACCGAAAGGCAGGACCGCAATACCTTCGCCTGGCATCTACATCGCTGGGCAACACCGTCTCGGTGGAGACATTTGAGTTACAGCCACACGAGGGCCGCTACGTGCTCCAGACAGCACGGACCAGAAATCTGTACAGCGCGGCCACATACCTCGTCATAGCCATGGTGGTTGCCGCGATAGCACTGATGATACAGTCTTTCGTCGACCCACACGGCAACTTGACCAGGCATGTCGTGCCACGCAGTCTGCAGAACGCAGGCTCACAGTACAAGCCCATGGGCGAGCTAGCGCGCGAAAAGCGACACCAAGCCGCACTCAACAACGCAGACACGCCTGTAATGAAGACAGTAGACCGCATCCAGGACTTATTACACGTTCACATGCCCCACCGCGGCTCGGCAGAGCCACGGGCGCAGCAGAAAGCGCTGGTCATCAATCACGATGCCGAGGGCGCAGAGCTTAGCACGGAAGTGCACGAGAGCACAGATGAAGTGATTAAGAAGCACACAGAGGCGAAGCAGTGGGAGGAGCTGAGCGAGGAGGAGAGGCACTACTGGAGGAAGAAGCTCAGTGAAGCGGGTATGTGGGCGGTCGGCGAGGGCGAGACGATCCTGAAGAGCATCTTCTTTGGCAATGTCGCGGGTGCGATTGGTGCTGCTGCGCAGGGTGTGATTGGATGAGGGGTGGGTGACGAGGTGTCCTACAGTCATGGAATCGATGCACCTGTTTAAGGCTGCACTGTTTGAGGCTGCCAATGGTCAAAGCTGCATCTGTTTAAGGCTGCACTGTTTGAGGCTGTACATATTTGAAGCTGTACATGTTACGAGGCTTGTGGCCAGAATTGATGTGGTAGTGATGGTTTGCTGATGCAGTGACAGCCTCCCGCAAGTGCACGACTAATAAGCAGGACGGTTGCCCAGGTGCCTCGTTGGGAGCGCGGTCAGCGGGAGGACCCACCTGGGCACCTTGACTTGGCGCTGCACCCCAGGGCCCAGGCGTTGGCGGGCAGCTTTCAAGCACCTCGCGTCTGCACATCCATACCATACCAACACTGCGTCGTGCTGCCTATGGACGGCCCGCCGCTGCCCTGCCCTTCTGCCGCTCGCCCCAGGTGAAGCACACACAATGGCGCAGCAGAGCGCGCTGTCGTCGGCGCTGGACCGCATAGTGCAAGAGCTGCGCTCCAGGTGAGGAGACCCCGAAGCGCGAGAGCCGCGAGAGCTGCGAGAGCGGACGCTGACTGGCGCCAGACACGATGACACACGGCAAAAGGGCGCACACAACCTGCGGCAAACGGTCGAGGCGGCGCATCGAGGTGAGCTGCAGCAGCCCGCCGTGCGTTGCGGCCATGCACGCACGGCGGGCCCCCGCCTCAGCACTCGCCCACTGACAACTCGGCAGAGCTGGCGCCGGCTGTCTTCACCAGCTTCTACGGCGAAGTCTACGGCAAGATCTCGAGCCTCATCGTTGGCGGCAGCGACTCCAACGAGCGCATCGGCGGCATCCACGCCCTCAACGCCCTGATCGACTTCCGTGGCGACGATGCTGGCACTAAGACGACGCGCTTCGCCTCATACCTGCGCGCCGTCATGCGCGGCCAGGACACGACGTCGATGGTCGTCGCCGCAAAAGCCCTGGGCCGCCTCGCGAAGCCCGGCGGCACCCTCACCGCCGAGCTGGTCGAGGCCGAGGTCAAGGGCGCCCTCGAATGGCTGCAGCTTGAGCGCCTGGAGACGCGTCGCTTTGCCGCCGTGCTGATCCTGCGCGAGCTGGCTAAGAACTCGCCCACGCTCATGTACCAGTGGATTGCCCAGATCTTCGAGGTCATCTGGGTCGCCCTCCGCGATCTCAAGGTCCTCATCAGGGAGTCGGCCGCAGAGGCCATCAGCGCCTGCTTCGAGATCATCTCCCCGCGCGACTCGGCCATGCGCCAGCTGTGGTTTGGCAAGGTCTACGAGGAGATCTTCAGGGGGTTCAACATGGGCACCAACGAGGCTATCCACGGCTCTCTGCTCACCATGAAAGAGCTGCTGGATAAGAGCGCTTACTTTATGAACGAGGCGCGCTTCAAGGAGACGGCCGAGACGGTCCTCAAGTACCGCGAGCACAGGGACACACTCGTCCGTAGAGAGGTCGTGCTGATCATTCCGCGACTCGCCAGTTATTCGCCCACCGAGTTCGCTGCGAAATACCTCCATCAATGCATGGTGCACCTGCAGGGACTGATACGGAGGGACCGCGATCGCGACAAGGCCTTTGTAGCCATCGGCCAGGTCGCAAACGCTGTTGGAGTCGCCATCTCTCCCTACCTGGAGGGCATCCTGGGCTTTATCCAGGAAGGTTTAACAGCCAAAGCCAAGAACAGGGCAGCCACCAATGAGGCTCCGATATTTCAGTGTCTTAGCATGATCGCAGCAGCTGTCGGACAAGCTCTTACTAAGAGCGTGGAGCGACTGCTGGATCCCATCTTCTCATGCGGGCTGAGCGACTCACTCTTTCAAGCCCTCGTCGACATGGCGCACTACGTACCGCCCTCAAGGCCAATGATTCAGGAGAGGCTTCTCGACCTGCTCAGTCAGATCCTTGCACAGCGACAATTCCTGCCACTCGGCAGCCCTTATCAGGTTTCACAACCACCAACGATCTGGTCGCGAGATCGACAAGATCCCGCCATCATTCCTGCGCGAGAAGCTGAGATCGCTCTTGCACTCCATACGCTGGGCAGCTTCGACTTCACCGGCCATGTACTGAACGAGTTTGTTCGCGACGTTGCCATTCGCTACGTTGAGGCAGACAACCCAGAGATTCGCAAGCGTGCCGCTCTGACATGCTGTCAGCTGTTTGTCAAAGACCCAATTGTACATCAGACTAGCACTCACGCTACCAAAGTCGTCGGCGACATCATAGAAAAGCTCTTGACAGTCGGTGTGGGCGACGTTGATTGGGAGATCCGGTGGGAAGTCCTCCTTGCGCTCGATGCTCGCTTCGATCGACATCTCGGAAAGGCGGACAATGTGCGAACGCTGTTCTTGGCTCTCAACGACGAGGTATTCGTCATCCGACAAGCTGCAATGTCCATCATCGGACGTTTGACAGCTGTGAACCCGGCCTACGTATTCCCGTCTTTACGCAAAGTCCTCCTGCAGCTACTCACCGAGGTTAACTACGCCAACAGCCCGCGGAGCAAAGAGGAGAGCGCCAAACTCATTAGTAGCCTGGTCGGCGCTGCCGACAGTCTCATCAAGCCGCTCGTTGACCCAATCGTTACTGTGCTCCTACCCAAGGCAAAGGATCCCAACCCGGAAGTCGCATCGACCACGCTCAAGGCCATTGGTGATCTTGCCTCGGTCGGCGGTGAGGACATGATCAAGTATATTCCTGAGCTGATGCCTATCATTCTGGATTTTATGCAGGATTTGAGCTCGGATTCGAAACGCTTCGCTGCGCTCAAAGCCCTTGGGCAGCTCGCTACCAACGCCGGCTATGTCATCGAACCGTACAGAGATTACCCGGAGCTGATGAACATCTTGATGAGTATTGTCAAGACGGAGCCCGAGGGAGAGCTGAGGCGAGAGACCGTCAGGCTCATGGGTACGCTCGGCGCTCTGGATCCAGACGAATACCAGAAGATTATGGAGCAATCACCAGATCAACAACTCATCATGGAAGCGCAGTCTGTCACCGACGTCACGCTCATCATGCAAGGCATCACCCCCTCAAACGAGGAGTACTACCCCACTATCGTCATCAGTACGCTCATGGGGTTACTGAAAGATTCGTCACTGATGCAGTTCCATTCAGCCGTTGTCGATGCTGTCATGAACATCTACGCCACCATGGGACTGAAGTGTGTACCGTTCCTCAACCAGGTCGTACCCGGATTCCTTCAGGTCATTCGTTCAACTCCGGCTGGACGATCCGAGGGCTATTTCAACCAGCTCAGTCAGTTGGTGCGTATTGTGCGCCAACACATTCGTCCCTACCTGCCTTCGATCTTGACATGCGTCAAAGAGTACTGGGGTAACAATCCGCAATTGCAAGCTACGATCCTGTCGCTCATTGAAGCTATTGCACGGTCGCTCGAGGGTGAGTTCAAGGTCTACTTGGCAGACGTCCTGCCCCTCATGTTGAGCGTGCTTGACTCGGACACAACCGGGAAGAGACTGCCATCTGAGAGAGTACTACACGCTTTCTTGATCTTTGGATCAAGCGCTGAAGAGTATATGCACCTGATCATCCCCATCATGGTCAAAATGTTTGATAAGCCTGGTCAACCACAGCAAATTCGCAGACTTGCGATAGAGACGCTGGGTCGTTTGTCGAAGCAAGTCAATGTCTCTGAGTTCGCTGCACGAATCATTCACCCGCTATGTAGAGTCCTCGCAGGCAGCGATCCAGCTCTCAAGCAGACAGCTCTTGAAACGCTCTGTGCGTTGATCTTTCAGCTGGGGCCTGACTACGTCCACTTTATACCGACAGTGAACAAGGTTCTGATCGCGAACAAAGTGGAACACGCCAATTATGGGCGTATTGTTTCCAAGCTGCAGAAGGGCGAGCCTCTGCCTCAGGACCTAAGCCCAGATGAGCGGTACGGAGAGGACGACGAGGACCTCAATCCTGCAGAAATCCTCACCAAGAAACTGGCAGTCAACCAGCAGCATCTGAAGGCTGCTTGGGAAGCTTCGTCGAAGACCACCAAAGAGGACTGGGTTGAATGGATGCGTCGTTTCAGCGTCGAGCTTCTTCGAGAGTCACCGCAACAAGCGTTGCGCGCCTGCACGCCGCTCGGCAGCATCTACAACCCCATTGCAAGGAGTTTGTTCAACTCCGCGTTCGTGTCGTGCTGGACTGAACTATACGACCAGTATCAGGAAGAGCTCGTCCGATCGATTGAGGCTGCGCTCACATCGCCGAACATCCCACCTGAAATCCTGCAGATCCTGCTCAACCTGGCCGAGTTCATGGAACATGACGACAAAGCTTTGCCAATCGATGTCAGGATACTGGGAATGTATGCCGGCAAGTGTCACGCTTTTGCAAAGGCCTTGCATTACAAGGAGTTGGAGTTCAACGCAGAGCAAAACTCCAGTGCAGTCGAGGCCCTGATCAGTATCAACAACCAGCTGCAGCAAACAGACGCGGCTTTCGGAATCCTGCGAAAAGCCCAGGGGTATACGGACGTCGAGCTCAAAGAGACATGGTTCGAGAAGCTGCAGCGATGGGACGAAGCTCTACACTCTTACCAGCGCAGAGAACAAGAAGAGCCAGATTCATTCGAGATCACCATGGGTAAGATGCGATGTCTGCACGCGCTCGGCGAATGGGATCTGCTCTCGAGTCTTTCGAAAGAGAAGTGGGCCAATGCCAGCCAGGAGTACCGCAAGGCAATTGCACCGCTTGCTGCAACCGCTGCATGGGGTCTGGGCAAGTTCGCGGACATGGACTCGTACCTGAGCGTCATGAAAGAGCAATCGCCGGATCGAGCGTTCTTCGCCTCTATCCTTAATATTCACAACAACAGGTTCGAGATTGCTATCGAAGAGATTGCGAAGGCTCGCAAGGGCCTCGACACAGAGCTCAGCTCGCTTCTTGGCGAGTCGTACCAGCGCGCCTATCTGCCAATGATCCGTGTACAGATGCTGGCTGAGCTGGAAGAGATCATGCTGTACAAACAGCTGGGCATCAAGGAGAACCGCGAAAAGCAAGCATCCATGCGCAAGACCTGGATGAAGCGACTAAAGGGGCTGCAACCCAACCCTGAAGTCTGGCAGCGCATGATGAAGGTCCGACAGCTCGTCATCTCGCCAGAGGAGGGCACCGATATGTGGATCAAGTACACCAACCTCTGTCGCAAGAACAATAGAATGAACCTCGCGAACAAGGCGCTGCAGAAGCTGCTCAACATCGAGGGCTCAGGCGATCACAGAGTCGTCGAATATGTGCGCGAGAACGCACACAAGATCTCCCACCCTGTGGCGTACGCAACCTACAAATACATGTGGGCTGATCAGCACACTCAACAAGAAGCCCTCGACTCCATGAAGGACTTCACGGCCCGGCTATCAGACGATCTTACGATGCGCGCTAGGGCCGCCTCGCATCCGATGATGGGACAGAATGGCATAAACGGCATGAATGGCATGACCAACGGTCATCCTCAGCTGTTCAACAACATGAATCCCTTCGCCGCTTCGAATGGTGTCAATGGCATAGCAGGCTCCAGTATACTCAATGGCTCTGCTATGGGTGTCTCGCCAGCCGAACTGGCCGAGTGTCACCGTCTCCTAGCCAAGTGTTACTTGAAGCAGGGCGATTGGCAACAAGAGCTCCAGGGTGGAGAATGGGAGCACGAATACGTCCATGAGATTCTATCAGCTTACGCTGCAGCTACGAGGTACAACCACAACTGGTACAAGGCATGGCACGCGTGGGCGCTCGCCAATTTTGAAGTCATCAACTCCATTACGTCGAAGGCCGATCGGGAGTCTACAGATGTGCCCTCTAACATGGTGCACGATCACGTCGTCCCTGCTATTCAGGGTTTCTTCAAGTCCATTGCGCTGTCTTCGACTAGCTCGCTACAGGATACGCTTCGTCTTCTTACGCTGTGGTTCATGCACGGCGGCCTTCCGGAGGTCAATAGGACGATCACCGAAGGAACCAAGTCAGTACCGATCGATACCTGGTTGGAGGTCATTCCACAGCTGCTCGCTCGCATCAACCAACCTAACCCTACTGTGCGCCAGTCGATCCATCAGCTCCTAATTGAGGTCGGCAAAGCGCATCCACAAGCTCTTGTCTTCCCCTTGACTGTCAGTATGAAGTCGGACGTCTCGAGGCGCCAGAGATCCGCCAAAGAGCTCATGGAGGCAATGCGCGAGCACTCTCCTCTTCTTGTCGAACAGGCCGATCTTGTCAGCCACGAACTCATTCGCATCGCTGTGCTCTGGCACGAGCAGTGGCACGAGGGTCTCGAGGAAGCGAGTAGACTGTACTTCGGCGATCATAACATAGACGGCATGTTCGCAACGTTGGCGCCACTACACGCGATGCTCGACAAAGGTCCAGAAACGTTACGCGAAATAAGCTTTATCCAATCCTTTGGCCGCGAGCTCCAAGAGGCTCGCGACTGGTGCAACACGTTCAGGACCTCTGGGGAAATAGGCGATCTCAATCAGGCATGGGATCTCTACTACCAGGTGTTCCGCAAGATCGCCCGCCAGCTACCGTCTCTCATGTCCCTTGAGCTGCAATATGTCTCACCAAAGCTCAAGGACGCTCATGATCTCGAGCTCGCTGTTCCGGGAACATACCAGGTTGGCAAGCCAGTTATTCGTATCATCTCTTTCGATCCCCTCGCCTCTGTTATCCAGTCCAAGCAGCGGCCCCGTAAGCTGGAGATGCAGGGCAGCGATGGCAAGCCACATACCCATATTCTCAAAGGCCACGAAGATATTCGTCAGGACGAGCGTGTCATGCAACTATTCGGTCTCTGCAACACTCTCCTGGCCAACGACGTCGAGTCGCGCAAGCGACACCTCAACATTCAGCGCTATGCAGCTGTGCCGCTTAGCACGCAGTCCGGTCTTCTCGGCTTTGTACCAAACAGTGATACCCTGCACGTTCTCATCAGAGAGTACCGTGATAGCAGAAAGATTCTTCTTAACATCGAGCATCGTATTATGCTGCAGATGGCTCCGGACTACGACTGCCTTACTCTCATGCAGAAGGTGGAAGTCTTCGGGTACGCACTCGACAATACCACTGGTCAAGACTTGTACCGCGTACTCTGGCTCAAGAGCAAGAGCTCTGAAGCCTGGCTTGACCGCCGTACCAACTACACACGCTCGCTCGCCGTCATGTCGATGGTCGGTTACATTCTTGGCCTCGGTGATCGTCACCCGTCTAACTTGATGCTCGACCGAGTGACTGGCAAGATTGTGCATATCGACTTCGGTGATTGTTTCGAGGTCGCTATGCACCGCGAGAAGTACCCTGAGCGCGTGCCGTTCCGTCTCACGCGCATGTTGACGTACGCCATGGAGGTCAGCAATATCGAAGGAAGTTACAGGACAACGTGCGAGCACGTCATGCGAGTGCTGAGAGACAACAAGGAGTCTGTCATGGCTGTGCTCGAAGCTGTAAGTCGCTACCTTATCCCACGCAGAGGTCCCTCATCGATACTAACGTCCTTCAGTTCATACACGATCCTCTCCTCACATGGCGCCTTGGCAATCGTGGCGACTCTCCTCCCGAACCCAACTTCCCCTCTGAGCGCCGCCAATCTATTATGGGCGACATCACCGATATGGGTTCGATGGTGCGGAATCGACACAGGTCGAGCATCGCGCCGCCCAACGAAGCAGAAGCAAAGGAAGTGCAGAACGCGCGCGCTCTACAGGTCTTGTCGCGCGTCAAGGAGAAGCTCACCGGTAAAGACTTCAGGCCCGGAGAGGAGCTGAACTTCCAGATGCAAGTCGATCGCCTGATCAAGGAAGCGACGAATCTGGAGAACTTGTGTCAGCATTATATTGGTTGGTGCAGTTTCTGGTAAGCAGTCGGCGGACCTGGGCTGTATTACTAGTGGAAAGATGAAACGTATGGTATGGCTGGCGTATCAGGGGGTGGGACAGGGCTTTGTGGCATTTGCCTGTACCATTATGGCGTACAAACAGCGAACAGCATTTGCGGGTGTTCTGGGATTTTGGGCCCGAGACTCCATGTATCGCGAGTCTTGCATTCTGTATGGGTTGTATTACTTTTACGTAGCCATGACTGACTGTTACACACTCATCACAAATCTTCAACAGTTGTCTACGAGGTGAGGACGCCTGGAGATAAGCCGGATCGCTAGCCGGATAGTGGATACGCTATTTGTGCACTCAACAACGCCATTGCTCCAGTCTCTGCGATGTTCACTTGTGTTTCCGTATTCGAGAGAATGGCGGGGCACATGTGTGTCGCATGTGCAAGATTTATGTTGACATACTTAAACATGACTCCCTACAGCATTCAACTCCACGGTCCAAAGCTCGGCGAATCTCGAGAACGAAACGTCAGCGCCCAGAAAACTCCACACGAACCGCTAGTTCCCGCTCGCCGAACACTGTTCTAGCCTCAATAGTCATCAGTCCTGTTTGATTCGCCTTTGCCAATGCCTGGGGCTCGCCACCGTCGCTGGACACCGCGATGAACGAGCGACAGGAGACTTTCTACACCGCCCGACTACACCCAGATGAGACACGCAGAGCAAGCATCGACACCATCTCCAGCGCTGCCGACCGGCGCCGCTGGCGAAACCACGCTCACGTGCTCACGCCTGAACCACAGCATGTAGAGCGCGATCCATTCGACGACTTGGCGGCCAACTTACCCCCTCCAACACCTAACGGCTCAAACGAAAAACCAGACGAGAGCAGCGGCGAAGACATCGACGAAGACACCGGCCCCCGAATTGGCCACCAAGGTCCTCGCACCGACGCAACCCTTGGAGGAAACGGCAACGTCCCCGGCCCCGACATAGGCGATGCAGAAAAAGAAGCCCTCGCCGAACCCGCACAGCTCCCCGTCCCAGACCGCCGCCACACGGTCTTGCCCTGGCGCGAGCGCATCCGCCACTTCACGTGGACATGGTTCTGCCTGACCATGGCGACGGGCGGAATCGCAAACGTGCTGTACGCCGTGCCCTTCCGGTTCCGCGGCCTGTACGCCATCGGTGTCGTCTTCTTCCTGCTGAACTTGTTCCTGTTCCTGTTCAACGTGGCCATGATCAGCATGCGGTTTTATTTCTATCCGCGCACGTTCCGCGCAAGCTTTCTGCATCCGACAGAGAGCCTGTTCATCCCCGCTGCGATTGTGAGCTTCGGCATCATCATGATGAATGTGTCACAGTACGGCGTCGGCATGGTGGGCAACACGACGTGGCTGCAGCATACGATGATTGTGCTGTTTTGGGTTGATTGTGGGTTGGCGGTTACGTTTAGTCTGGGGATTTATCTGATCATGTGGTCGACGACGACGTTTACAATTAACCAGATGACGCCGATTTGGATCTTTCCCGGTACGTTCGGTGGACTTTGTTGGTTGGGGAATTACTGACGCGACGACAGCTTATCCCCTCCTCATCATCGGGCCTCATGCTGGGTCTCTCGCGCCGAAAGTTGAGGACCCCGAGACCGCGCTACAGATCATCCTCGGCGGATACATCATACAAGGCATCGGTTTCCTCGTCAGCCTCATGATCTACGCCGCCTTCATCTACCGTCTGATGACGCAAAAGCTCCCCAAAGAGTCCCTCCGCCCGGGCATGTTCATTTCCGTAGGACCCAGCGGCTTCACCATCGCCGGGATCGTAACGATGGGCCAGGAGCTGCCCCAAGTCGTGCCGAGCGACTTCATGGGCGCTGGCAACGGCGAGCTCGCCGGCCGCGTTGGCATGATCATGGCGAACTTTGTGGGTCTCTGGCTCTGGGGCCTCGCGCTGTGGTTCTTCTTCATCAGCGTCGGCGCGCATTGGAGCTGCGCGCGGAGAGGCAAGATGGACTTTGCCATGACGTGGTATTCGTTTGTGTTCCCCAACACGGCGCTGACGACGAGCACGTTTGCGGTTGCACGGGCGCTGAATGGAAATCGGACGATTCAATATGTGGGGTGTGCAATGACGGTTGCGCTGATCATGATGTGGATGTTTGTCGTGGTTATGAACATCAGGGCGGTACTGATACACCAGATCCTCTGGCCGCAGAAGCAGGAGGATCGCACCGAGGGCGGATGGAAACAGCAGACTGCTGATGAGCAGAGGCGGAGGATGGGCGATGGTGGAGAGAGTGCTATGGAGAGGATTGTGAGGACTGTTAGTCGCAGCAGAGCGTTGGAAGCACCGAATGGGTCTGCGTTGCCGACGAGGTCGCAGACGGATGCTGGTCAGAGACGGAGGCAGTGGAGTTTTGCGAGCAACAGAGATGGGAGATGACAACTTGTTGTAGTAAGAACAGTCTGCCCAACCCGGCCTCCCTCTTGATCTACTGTTTTGAAGCACACAAGCATTTCTCGATTCAGCTTGAGGGCAGGGTGCGTGAGATTGGTGGGCGTGGCGACGAATCAGCTTGACGGCCCGCAGCTGCAACCGTAATCCTGGCGAAGAGGGCACGACATTTTGAATCGAGGTGAAGTAAACGGTGGTTTCGACTGATACTGCACGGGCACACGTGTGAGACCAATCAACATGGTACAGGTAGCATTGCGAGTCTAGCCCTTCTTCTCAGCCTTCTTGGGCGACAGCTCTTCTACGATGTTGTTTGGGTCTTCCCATGCTCGTGCAACATATTTCGTATGACTACCTCGTGCGAACACCTCTCCTTTGTTGTTGCTGAAGTTGATCGATGTATACGCCAGGGTCTTGCCGACTGCTTGATGTCAGCTTTAATCCCCATTCCATCTGCGTGCAGCATACACTTATCGCAAGTCACCTCAGCTTTGATTAGATCACCGATCTTGCCACCAGATGCCAGGTAGGTGACGTTCAGATCGGTTGAGACACCAGTAGCGAAGAGACCGCGAGATGCCACGGCCAACGAGCCACCCAGGTCCACCATGCTAGCTATCGTGCCTCCATGAAGAATGTTCAGTCGATTCTAGACACGATTCAGCACTCAATCAGGTATTCGATGCTGGTCATCTTACAGTATGCTCCTTCTGGATGTCAAGCTCGAACTTGACGCGCCCAGGAGTAGCCGAGGTCACGCGAAGCTGGACAGCACAACGTCAGCGATCAGGCTCCAGCTCACGCATGTTGGAAATTACTGCAAGACGTACACCATCCAGAAGCCTTTACAATTGCTTGATCAGCAATGCTCGACCTTCAGCATCGAAGCAACGTACCTTGGCTCGAGGCCGGAGTTGGCACGGAACGACTCCCAGACCTACCGAGCTGATCAGTATCTCCTTCAAGCCATCAATTCAATGATGCAGAAGCTCACAGATCGGACAAACTTGAGTGCAGGCATTGTGGCGACTTTACCCTCGTGTTATCAGAGCGACGGTCTGGGCAGTTGCACGAAGCTCTGGGATTCGAGCGGGAGCTAAGCAGGGGGCGGAGCGGACGTGCATGTGGGGCTCCGGTGTCCTTGGCGCGTCATGATCGTCAGAAGGCAGCGATGGCTCTCGAACTTTACCTTTCGCACCACGCAGAGCGCAACTGATGCGTCTGGTCCGCCGTCTTGCTGCAGGATGATGATAGTACGGTAGTACGGCGAACAACAATCCAATCGCAACAATGTCGGCGCCGTCATCCTCCCAGGCGCTCGAATACCTCCAGGGCCTGCCTCTACAGACGCACCGGAAGCTCTATGAGGCACCTGCGACAGTGCTGGCGGTGTTTCGCTGCATGCTACCCCATCTTGGTATGTATTCGTACTAATATGGCCGCGTCCGATAGCTGACATGTAACAATAGCGAAGACGCTGGTAATGGCAATGCTCTACATGCCCACCTCGTTCCCCGAATCGCAAGTCAATGCGTGGTTCAAGCCCGGCGCGACTCGTGAGAAATCGCACGCCCTGTTCGTTCTCGCCCAACTCCACATCCTCGATGCTGCAAAGGAAGACGACGGCAGGAAGACTTACTCGCTCTCTCCGGGCTTCAAACGCAGTCTGCGACATGCTCTGGAGGGCTCTGGGAGGGATGGCTCCTTTGGCGTGTCTGCCACAGCAGAGGAGAGCAGAGGCGAGAGAAGGGTCAGCATCGAGTATCTGGACGAGCATGCGAGGGCACAGTGGGAGACAATCCTGTTCTACATGGTCGGCGGTGCTGCGGGTGTGGATGTCAAATCAGACATGGGTGCGGGAACCAAGAAGCTACTGCATGCCGGAGATCTGGTCAGGACCTGGCAAGGGCAACCGCGCATCACCAAGGAGGGGTTCACGTTTGTTTTGCAAGAGACGAACGCGCAGGTCTGGAACCTGTTGATTGTGTACCTGAGAATGGTCAACGATGCAAGTGCACGTCTATCAATACATGAAGTCACTGCTAATACCGGGCAGCTCGGGATGAATGAAACAGACGTCCTCTCCTTCCTCTTCATGCTCGGCTCCCTCGAGCTCGGCCAAGCCTACTCAACCTCGACCCTCACCGCCACCCAACTGCAGATGCTCGATGACCTCTCAGCAATGGGCATCGTCTTCCGCTCGAGCAAAGACGCCAAGATCTTCTACCCAACCCGGCTCGCAACAACCCTAACATCTGAATCCGGCGGTCTCAATTCCTCAAGCTCCAGCAGCAGCACCAGCTCCAGCTCGTCCGCAAGCCAAGGCTTCATAATCATCGAGACAAACTACCGCCTCTACGCATACACCAGCTCACTAATCCAAATGGCCATCATCTCGCTGTTCTGCAAGCTACAGCACCGCTTCCCGAACCTGATCTCGGGCAAGCTAACCAAGGAATCGGTCCACCGCGCGGTAGCACAGGGCATCACCTCGGCGCAGATCATCTCGTACCTGACGACGCACGCACACCCGCAGATGCAGAAGAACACGACGTTCCTCCCGCCCACCGTCATGGACCAGATCCGCCTGTGGGAGTACGAGGGCGAGCGCGTCGAGACAGAGACGGGGTATTTGATGCGCGAGTTTGGTTCGCTGGCCGAGTATAGAGATGTTAAGAAGTACGCTGATGAGTGTGGTGTGCTCAAGTGGAGCAGTGATGAGAAGAGGATGTTTTTCATCACGCATGTTGAGCAGGTTAGTGCGTATCTGAAGAGCAGGAAGGCGCCGAGATAGGGCGCGGAGCTTGCTGCGGCGTGGGTCGTGTGCAGGGGGGTAAATACAATGTGGGACTTGGGCGTGTGTGGATATGGACGGAAAGCATCCGATACAACGCTGTTACGGGACTGGTATCTGGTATGAACATGAACGAACAAACGCCTACTTTTGCACCACGCCAACTGAGTCCTACACGACGTCCTCGTCGTCATTTTCGCTGCCGAATTCCCCCACCGCTTCCTCGCGCACAAGCACCATGTCCTCCCGATCCACAAGCTCGTCGCCGCCATCCAGCATCCGTACCTCGCGCGTCGGCAGCTGCCCGCCGCCGGCCTTCAGCGCCTCAATCTTCGCCGCCGTGATGCCGCGCACATACTGCTCAAGATGCTCATACCCCGTCATAACCGCCTCGCCGTCAACAGCTGCATCCGCATCGCCTTTGCCCACGGGCCGGGACGTCTCGGCGTACATTTCGCCCGTGACGAGCGCGAGCTCGTCTGGCCGGGACAGGAGCATGTCGAAGGCGGGCTTGAGCTCGAAGACGGCCTCGAAGACGGCGCGGCGCCCGAGAATGTACAGGCCCAGGCGGGCGCGGGACAGGGCGACGGTCAGGCGGCGGACGTCGCGCAGATAGCCGATTGCGCGGGTGCGGACGAGGGAGAGGATGACGTCTGACGGGGTTAGCTTGCGTAAAAGGTTGAGCTCCGCGGAAACTTACAGTCGTTCTGCTCGCCCTGGTACTTGTCGACTGTGGCGACGATCTTGGGGCGGCCGAAGAAGGGGTGGTCTCTGCACTTTGCGTTGAGGATGTCGTTGATGAGGCCGCGCTGGCCGGCGTACGTTGTGAGGATGGAGATCTTGTGCGCGGGGTAGTTGAGCAGCCGCATGTACATGAACAGCGCGACGGCGTACTCGGCCTCGCCCAGATTGACGAGCCAGTGCGGCGTCGGCTCTGCCTCGCCCTTGCCCTTGTAGTCCGGCACGTTGATGAACTGGAACTCGTGCTTGAAGCCCGCGTTGGCGACTTGGAAGGCGGGCGCGCTGAGCACAGAGGGCAGGTTGCCGAGTGCCGGGTAGCGCCACTTGTAGAGTTTTGCGATCGAGGGGCGGGCGCGGCCCTGCTGGTCGAGCACGATGGTGGGCACGCCGAGGCGGACGAGGCGCTGGAACAGAGACTGCTCGAGGTTTGCATACTGTCTGAAGGCGAGGTTCTGGATAATGGGCGAGTTTTGGAGGTGATCGCCGCAGAGAACGATGCGCTGGAGGGGCAGCTCGCCGTTCTGCGGGTTCTGGAGAGCGAGCGGGATGAAGTTCTCAATCTCGGTGATCTGGGCGGCTTCCTCCATGATGACGTTGTCGTAGTGGAATCCCAGAGATGCAATCTCTTGTCTCCGCATGGCGGCGTGCGTCGAGGTCATGGCGATGATGCGGGCTTCCTTTACGAGAAGGTAGTTGGCCTTGTCGCGAGGGTTGCGCAGAATCTCGAACGGACGAATGTCCTCGAGTTCTGTAAAGATCTTCTCCACATGACGATAGCAGCCTTGAACGATATCAAGAGCCTGCTCGCGGTCCGCTTCGGGCGGGAACAAGGGCTGCGGCGCATTTGAGAAGTAGTCCTTGAGCGGGAACCCGGCGACTATCTGCTCGACACTGGTCTCTTCTGATGTGATGCTGTCCCAGTACTGTGTCCAGGCAGGCTTGACATAGACCAGGTTGAAATAATCCGCCGTCTCGCACGACTGGCCATGTGCACCTGGCGCTCCAAAGTTCTTCGCGAGTCGATCGACTTCTGCGAGGTAGTATGCGCCTCTCTCGAGGAAGGACTCGACCCTGCCATGCTTACTGTAGCTAGCCTCGGTGTCGAGATCTTCCTCTCCATGGCCGAGGCGTAACAGATGCCGGGCATCGATGTCGAGCGCGACGATCTTCTGGAACAGCTGATTCAGGGCCTGATTGCTGTGCGCAACAAGCAAGGTTCGCTGGCCCGGAAAGTTGTGGTATATATTAGATATAATCTGGGTCGCGACGTCCGTCTTTCCGGTTCCCGGCGGGCCGAGCACGACCGTCAGACCAGGCTGCGTGCCAGAAGTGATGGCCTCGACCTGCGCAGGGGTGAACCTTACTGCATTCTGCTTGAGAGCATCTGCAGGGTACGGGCCCATGTTCGGGGGCTTGTAAGTGTCGACATGCAGAGACTCGTGTGCAGGCTGCGCGACCTCAACCTGGTCGCGACGCCGCTTTTTGGAAGGTTTCGCAGGCGCGGCGGCAGGCTCGGCGGGTGCAGGGTACTTGACGACGTACGGTGGCCCAAAGGCGCCTTGTGCGTCTTCTGCGGGTTCTATTGTCTTTCCAGGCAGGGACTCGACCAGGTGCTGCCAGTCCAAGAACGTGTCGCGGAAGTCGATTGACTGCAGCCGGTTAGGCAAGCGAGTGTAGGTCGCAGAGGAAGGGTCCCCGTAGCCCAGGAAGACCTCGTGCAGCCACGACGGTGCGGGAATGTCGGACAAGGTCAGGCGTTTGATTGAATCGAGAATGGGCAGGAAGTTGTTCTCCCGCCCCCTACGACGAGCAATCATGTTGATGTTTTCGTACGTGTTGGGTCGGCCTTGTGCGACATGGTCCATGTCGGCCTGATACTGCTTCGCGTCAATGTTGACCACGAGGCGCCGTGATCGCGCTCGGGGAGCAAAGTCGCCGTTCTGTGCCTGGTCACGCAAAGGCCGGCCGTTGTCGTCCAGCACTTGGACGACCTGGGCACATCTCAGCCTTTGCAGACCAGCTTGCTCGCCTGTGTTTGCATCGCCGTGGCCGTTGCTCAGGGGCGCATCGTCCTTGCCTTGGACAGTCAGGAGGAAGACCACGTCATCCGGCCTCAGCGACTCCCATTCCCTGCGCACTGGCAGCTGCAGACGGCTGACGTCCAGGACAATCTCTGCGCGCACGTAGGCAGGATGCTTGTCTCCGACCTTGGGAGGGGCAACGTCGACGATGCCCGGCGCACTGATGGGGATGGACATGCGAGAAAAGCCACCAAACTTGGTGTTGGCGCCCTTCCCCCGCGGCTGCACACGCTTGACGACATCTTCCATGTCCTTTCGGATGCCGTAGAAGGATTCGGCGCGGTACAGGACGTACGACCTCCACAAGAAGTCGCCCATGGTCAGATACTGCAGGTTCAGCTTCGGTATGGCGAGGGGCCGCGATCCGTTGTACGCCTCGTTTCGAAGGAACGTGGTTTCGTAGAGCATCTTTTCTGTGGGCAGAACGGGCATGTCGCGGACGGTGTCTTTGAACATGGGCCTCTGCTCGACCAGCGAGACGAGCGTCTCCATGTAGAAAGCCCGGTCGCGAACCAGGGACGTCGAGCCTGGGTAGTCGGTACGGAGACCCATGAGCGAGCAGAGCTCTCTGAGCTCGTCGTCGCTCAACGTGCGCAAGTGGCCGTCCAGCTCAACGCGGTCGCCAAGGCTGGCAAAGTTTGCCAGCGCCATCAGCTGCAGCTTCTGCTGGAAGGTAGCGTAGGCTATGCGTTGCAGCTTGGCGAGCGTATCGTAGTGTTGCTGGTCGTACTCCAGCCTCGACAGCTGCTTGCCGGACTGGTCCTCGATGGCGAAATGGGTGAAGTGGCTGAGCAGGCTGTAGAGATCGCGGAAGAGGCCGTTGTCCTCGGCTGCGTACATGGGCGACAGCCTGACGGCAGGCAGCAGGTTCAGGTCCTTCAACAGCGTGTTGACGTATCGCCTGGTTGGCAGCTGGCTCTGCAAGTCGGTCAGGAGCTCTACGAATCGCTCGCAGTACACCAGGTTGTCGGCCATTTCTTGCCTTGTGCTGCTGCCGTACAGGCGGTCGATAAAGTCCAGGACAAGCGTGTACAGCCACGATCGCTCGAAGCGCAGCCTGGCCTGCAGCGCCTCGTCTGCTGCGTCGAAGCGCTTCCCCGAGGCGCGCCATGCCTTGCGCAGCATGTGGTGTTGGTCAAACTGCAGCTCGCGCGCCGCGTCGGCGTGGAGGTTGTGCCATATCGATATGCCCACGAGCGGCGCACACTCCTTGCGCACGAGACCGCTGTCCAGCGACTGGAACGCGCCAATGACCAGCGACACCAGCTGGGTGCGCATCTGCGTGGGCTGCGACGCGTCGACCGTCAGGGAGAGAATGCGCCGGAAGAACGAGGCAAAGGCGTCGGGCTTGCTGGCGAAGTGATCTGGCGGCCTGTCAGTGCGACGCCCACGGGCGCAGAGAGGCGCGACGTACCCCACGACGGCAGGCTCTCCCTCCGCTTGACGTTGACCATCAGGGCCAGCAGCAGGTGGTGGTGGTGGGAGGCATCCTCGGTGAAGGCGGGCCACAGGTAGCGCTCGAGCAGCTGCAGGTTCTCGAGCACAAGCAGCGACGAGTAGGCAAAGTCGACGCGCTGCAGCTCGTCCCACAGGTCCTTCTTGAGCACCTCTGGACGCACCTTGGGCGGCTGCTTTGCCGCCAGCCAGTGCTTGCGGGCGACCTGCGCAAAGTGGCCTTCGCCGTGCAGGTCGGCGACGGTAGGGCGGGCGTGGAGCGAGGCCGTGGCCGGGGCCGGGGCCGTGTCGCCCTCCGCGCCGGACGGGGTTCGCTCTGCGCCGTCCATGTGCGGTGGTGCGGTCGGGCTGCTGCAGAAAATCCGCAGGCGTTGCTAGCTGGTCGCGACCGTCGCGACGGCGGCGCTGCACATGTCGGGCGGGCTTGGCGCGCGTGAATCTTTTGCCGTCATGGTCGGCAAGGCTCGCGCATGGGCCAGCCATCACCAGCAACCTCGCTCGTCGCCCGTCTCGGCTGCCCGCTCGCCGCCAGCAACGCACAATGTCTTCGCAGGACGCCGCTGTCAGGCACCAGGCCGTCGTGCCAGACAAGGTCCCCACTGGAGAGTACCCGGTACGCAATGGCCGTCCGCCGCGTCGCGCATCGGGCGCACATTGCTAATCCGCTGCAGCTCATCGACAACGACCCGTATGCCTCGCAGCCCTCGCAGCCCTCGCAGCCCTCGCAGCCCTCGCAGCCCTCGTACCCTCGTACCCCTCGTACCCCTCGTATCCCTCGCAGCCCTCGCACCCCCTCCCCTCGGCCCCGCTCGCCTGCGCGCTCGTACTGACCAGCCCCGAAGACACCTCTCGCGCGTCCTGCGCTATGCCCGCCCGTCCGACTGGCTCACGGGCGCCGCCGTCGGTGCCATCAGCCCCGGGCTGATGCTGTACTGGGAGCGCGTCTCGCCCTCGTTTGTCGGCAAGGGCGGCTTCGCCCCCGTCATGCGCCTGAGCGGCGCCGTCGGTGTTGCTGGCGCCGTCATCTTCGCGTACTCGCGCTCCGCATGTATGTGCCCGCGCACGACTGGCCCGAGTGGCTCCACAGGCGCAATGGGGAGTGCTCTGCTGACCTCAAGACAGCCCGCTTCTACGGCGCCCGCGAGAACCGCCGCGAGGTCGACAAGGACATGCGCGAGATGGTCGACAAGGTCAAGCGCGGCGAGCCGCTGTACGGCACCACCGAGATGACCGAGTACATGCAGGGCGTCGCCCACCGCAACTCGCGCTACGCCGCCTCATTCGCGCACGTCCTGCCGTGGCCCAACCTGGTCAACCACCCCTACCACGGCGTCGACACGGCCAAGTACTACCGCCAGGCCGAGCTGGAGCTGGAGCAGGAGAAGACGGCCAGGCGCTAGTTGCAAAGTACATAGTCCCGGAGAGATAACACAGCATGCAACTTTTCTTTGTTCACTGCTGGCACTCGCACTTGACTCTTGACTCTTGACTCTTGACCCTTTACTCTTGACCCTTGACACTTGACCCTTGACACTCGACATTCGACATTCGACATTCGACATTCAACACTCGACATTCAACACTCGACATTCAACACTCGATACTCGACACTCGACACTTGACACTCGACACTCAACACTCGACACTCAACACTCGACATTCAACACTCGACACTCGACACTCAACACTCGACACTCAACACTCGACACTCGACACTCAACACTCGACACTTGACACTCAACATTCAACACTCAACACTCGACACTCAACATTCAACATTCAACACTCAACACTCAACACTTGACACTCAACACTCAACACTCGACACTTGACACTCGACATTCAACACTCGACATTCAACACTCAACACTCAACACTCAACACTCAACACTCAACACTCAACACTCAACACTCAACACTCAACACT